>NC_084614.1:24023798-24266298 GCF_033978795.1 Nerophis ophidion | reverse complement strand
CACAACAACTAAGCACACAATAGCACACAAGCTAGACATACGTAATGCATGTCCCTGTTTGAACAATATTGCAGTATAAAACATTTGTCAATACAAACAAGTATTGAATAGTTACAGTTGTGTTACTTACAGACACACAGTGTCCAAGGCAGACGCGTATTAGAAAGTATCCGGTAACAAACGTGTCCGCAACATTTAACTTACTGCGTCGTGATCTTAGCTTCATGAATTGTTGTGGCCAAAAATTACCACTCCACTTCAACTTTATTAAAGACAGCTTAAGTCCATTCCAGACGGTTGATAATAATTCATTTATTAGTGTTTTTCACACCCACTATTGTTCTCTCTCTAACATTCCACACTACAAAATGATAAAAGTATGCATTAAAATCTTATTGATTTATTATTGGTATCGGCCAGTACTCAAGGCTCCAATATTGGTTTAAAGATGAAAAAAAAGTGTATCGAAATACCCCTCGTAAAAACACAAATGTAAATAATAGAAAAATAAGCACCAAATATTGAGACATAAAAACAATAAAATATGCCTTTACTATGAAGAAGTAACGCAAAGGTAGTCAGATGTGACAAACGCCTCTCACTTAAAAATGTAAAAATAAGTTAACCACTGAATATAAGGCCATAAAAACATTAAAACACACAGTTTGAACTTTGATTTTGGAAATATTGAACATATTAGTCCGTGCTGGGGGTAAAATCATAACAACTGTGTTAGCTGCACAGGCATTGTGATTTGCATCACACATCGCACTTAACAATACCCATTGATTACAATGGGTATTGTTAAAGGCCTACTGAAACCCACTACTACCCACCACGCAGTCTGATAGTTTATATATCAATGATGAAATATTAACATTGCAACACATGCCAATACGGGTTTTTTAGGTTACTAAATTACAATTTTAAATTTCCTGGGAGTTTCGTCTTGGAAACGTCGTGTAATGATGACGTGTACGCAGGACGTCACAGGTTTTTAGGAAGTATGAGCGCTGCACACACACACACAGCTAAAAGTCGTCTGCTTTAACGGCATAATTACACAGTATTTTGGAGATCTGTGTTGCTGAATCTTTTGCAATTTGTTCAATTAATATTGGAGAAGTCAAAGTACAAAGACGGAGTTGGGAAGCTTTAGCCTTTAGCCACACAAACACACAGAGATTCCTTGTTTAAAATTCCCGGAGCTGAAACTTTACTATGGATCAGAGCGAGGTCAAGCGAGCATGAATCCCGACCGAATGTCAACCAGCAGGTGTCGGTGAGAAAATTGTGGTTAAAAAGTCGCCACTTACCGGATATCAGCTGAACTTGTGCCGTCCGTACAGCTGTTGTTGACACCCGTGAAACACTGCGCGTCAAGACACCCGTGGACATACACCTCTGACTATCAGGTACTATTAAACTTACTAAAACACTAGCAACACAATAGAAAGATAAGGTATTTCCCAGAATTAACGTAGTAAATGTCTCTAAAAACATTGGAATACTCTTTTTTTTTTTTTTTTTTTCTAGTCCGTCGCTATCAATATCCTCAAACACAAATCTTTCATCCTCGCTCAAATTAATGGGGAAATTGTCCGGTAAAGGCGAGGCTTTTTAAGGAAGTGCCAAAAGTGGCGAACTCTATCGTCGATTTTCTCTACTAAATCCTTTCAGCAAAAATATGGCAATATCGCGAAATGATCAAGTATGACACATAGAATGGACCTGCTATTCCCGTTTAAATAAGAAAATCTCATTTCAGTAGGCCTTTAAGTGTGTTGTGTTTTGTCATTTCCCTGTCTTTTCTTTATTTTTTGTGTCAGTATTCAGTCAATTAGTCCCCAGCGAGGCACACCTGCAACAAGTCGCTACCCCGTAGTATTTAAGCTCGTCTCCGCCAGCTGGTCCCTGCCGGTTATTGTGTCATGAACCCCGCACTTACATGTGCCTACTTCGACTCACCTGTCCTGGTACGTTGCCTAATTTTAAATCCTGTCAATCTTGACCTTGTTGTGTTTTGCTTACTAGCCACCTTGTTTTAAAGAAAACCATTTTTGCTGCCCTTTGTGCGTCCTGGCTATTCTCCGCCGACCACTGAAGAAACTGTTTTGTAAATTCCCATGGTGTGCATTTCTGCCCCATCGCCTTCTGTTACTCTTTTGGACTTTTTTAATTTTTTCCCCTTTTTGTACAACTACAGTTGTGATCAAAATTATTCAACCCCCACACAATTTTGGTGTTTTAGCAAGTTGGACATTTATTCCGTATTTTGTTTATAGTCATATCAAATAAAGATGCACTAAATAGACAAATGCAACTTGAATTACAACATCATATTTTGTAACATACCATACATTTCTCTTAATATCTCATTGACAAAATTATTCAACCCCTTGAAGATCATAACTCTTAAGAACAGAATTTGAATAAGGTATTTTCAATCAGGTGTTGAAAACACCTGTAGATGTGATTAGAACCATAACGAGCAACAATTAAACTGATTGAAAAAGACTGTGACGCTCAGCTTCTTGTAGATGGTCAATGGTGTATTTGCAACATGGTGAAGTCCAGGGAGTGGTCAAAGAAGTCAAGAGAGGAGGTAATTTCTCTTCATAGGAAAGGATATGGATATAAGAAAATACCAAATACATTACACATTCCAAGAGACACAGTTGGGAGCATAATTTGCAAGTTCAAAGCTAAAGGCACAGTGGAAACACGACCTGGGTGTGGTAGAAAGAGGATGCTGTGTGCAACTGCTGTCCGGTATTTGAAGCGTACAGCGGTGAATACCCCCCCGGGTAACAGCTGAGGAACTACCACAGGACATTGCAGAGGGGGGAACGCAGGTTTCGTCCCAGACAATAAGGCGCGCTTTACGAGATGAAGGCCTCCATGCCAGAATTCCCAGGCGCACCCCACTTCTGACTACCAGGCAAAAGAAAAATCAACTCCAGTATGCCAAAAATCATCTGGACAAACCCCAAAGGTTTTGGGAAACTGTTCTATGGAGTGATGAGACAAAAGTGGAACTCTTTGGGCCTATGAATCAACATTATGTCTGGAGGAGAAAAAATGAAGCTTTCAAAAAGAGAAGAACACCTTGCCTACTGTTAAGCATGGTGGGGGGTCAATCGTGCTCTGGGGCTGTTTCTCTGCCTCAGGTACCGGGAATCTCCAGCGCGTTCAAGGCATTATGAATTCTATTTCCTACCAGGATATATTAGCTGCAAATGTCATGAAGTCAGTGACGAAGCTGAGGCTTGGGAGACGTTGGACCTTCCAACAGGACAACGATCCCAAGCATACCTCCAAATCAACGTCAGAGTGGTTGCAGAAGAAGGGCTGGAAGACTCTGGAGTGGCCTTCACAGTCACCAGACCTAAATCCTATAGAAAACATGTGGTGGGACTTGAAGAAGGCAGTTGCAGCACGCAAGCCCAAGAATATGAATGAACTGGAGGCCTTTGCCCAAGAGGAATGGGCTAAAATACCTGTAGATCGTTGCAAGAAGCTTGTGTCCGGTTATGTATCACGTTTGAAGGATGTAATTACTGCCAAAGGGTGTTCTACTAAGTACTAAAGATGCATGTAACTAGGGGGTTGAATCATTTTGTCAATGAAATATTAAGAAAAATGTCCTTTTTTGGTATTTTGTAAAATACAGTGTTACAATTTAAGTTGCATTATTCTATTTGACACATCTTTATTTGATATGACTATAAACAAAATACGGAATAAATGTCCAACTTGTTAAAACACCAAAACTGTGTGGGGGTTAAATAATTTTGATCACAACTGTACCTTGCCTTCCTTCTCTGCATCCGGAGGTCCACCATTGAACATTTCCTAACAAAGTGAGTCACGCACATGTAAAAAGAAGTTAACCCTTAAGGCTATTCCTTCTTTTTGAATAACGTTGCAAAAAAGACAAAGAAAAACACAGCTAAGTTTGAGTAATAATGCAGGTGTCGTGCTTGGTTTTGGAGGCATCATTTTCAAGCAGGCAGCTCAAAACACACAACTTGTGTTTTGAGCAACAGAGAAAAGTAGAAAAAGTAGAAAAGAGTCATATTAAGTCTCATCATAAAGAAAACGAATAAAAGACCCCTGGTAAAGATGTCTTTTGTCTGTTTGATTAGGATACATATACCACCCTGCGTGTGTGTGCTATGAATATGTATGTTGCATGTATAAGAAGTGACCCTGGACATTAATATGTATTGGCTGGTAATGAGGCGAACGGGCAGATCAGATGGGTCCTTCTTTAACTGGTCACATGTGGCCCATTAGGGCGGGCCCCACACAGAGCACCTGGTACCAACATCAAGTTGATGTCAACAAAGTCGGCGTACGATCAGCTTCCTCCCCTTTAGGGCCAGATTACTTTTCCAATATATTGATTATCGATATGCATTGAAGCATCTGGTTGGAACAGTACAGTTTTGACTTTTATTTACTATCCTTTTATTTCTATTTATTTATATAATTATTGTATGGGTATGATCTGGGATTTTTTTTCTGTCTGTTACCATACCATACCAACTTCATTTATAAAGCCCTTTGACACAGATATTGACAAAGGGCTATACACCAAAATATGTAAGATAGAAGAAAGCAATAAAAGCATTTTTTTAACCCATTGATATATTGCAGAACACAAAATAGATGAAATATGATAAGAAACAGTGAGTCAGAATTAAGATATATACATACAATTAATTGGACGATTATAAAATAATAATGCATTTACATGTTATTGTGTGTTGTATTTATGAATATTTTTTATATTTTATTTTATTTTCACAAGAAATTTCCTAGCAGCATACATAAAAATTGTAGGATAAAAGCATTTCCAATGCACACAATGTAACACGAATTCAGTGTAAATGCTAAACTATCTGAACAAAACACTATTTGCTTTGTTGTTTAGCTTTAAGATAATATTTTGTTAAAATTACATTCATCCATCCATTTTCAATCGTTTGTCCCTTTTGGGGTCACGAGGGGTCGCTGGAGCCGATCTCAGCTGCATTCGGGCGAAAGGCGGTGTACACCCTGGACAAGTCGCCACCTAATTGCAGTTTTTTAAAATTAAATTCATCAAATTTTGTTGTGGCCCAAAAGCTGAAATGCACTTTTAGTATTTTAGCCAAATGATTTTTTGTTTAATAATCATTATATTGAACATATATTATATTAGAAAATATATGTGATTGTCACACACACACACTAGGTGTGGCGAAATAATTCTCTGCATTTGACCCATCACCCTTGATCACCCCCTGGGAGGTGAGGGGAGCAGTGGGCAGCAGCGGTGCCACTCCCAGGAATCTTTTTTGGGGCTTTAACCCCCAATTTCCAACCCTTAATGCTGAGTGCCTAGCAGGGAGGTAATAAGTCCCATTTTATAGTCTTTGGTATGACTCAGCCGGGATTCAAACTCACGACCTACCGATCTCCGGGCGGACACTCTACCCACTAGGCCACTGAGTAGATATTTTGTCAACATTCTTTTTTATATACATTTTGATAAATCAATACCTCAAAAATCTATTTGACCACACCAATTATTTTATATGATTAAACATTAAGCTGTTTGCTGCTGCAGCTGATTTACCGTAATTCCTTGAATAGCCGTCGGGCATGTAATATGCGCCTGCCTTGAATTACTGCCTGGTCCAAATCGCTCTCCAAATTTATTAGCGCATGCTTACTTTTACCACCAGTTCAAGGTCGTGACATCACGAGTGACACTTCCCCTGTCATCATTTCCGAAATGGTGGAGGAGTTTTTTATTTATTTTTTATTTTTTTGCTTTTACTATGTGTAAACCAGGGGTCTTGTTCCACAGCCATACAGATCACACTGATGGTTGTGATATAAACCAACTTGTCTTTAATACTCTTACTAATATGCGCCACACTCTGTGAACCCACACCCAACACATTTCTGGAGAACATTGGCTCTGTAACACATTATAAACGCAAAATAAGAATTACCCAGAATTCCAATGCATCCATGACTCTTGGCTATATTATACACCCAGCTAGCAAGAGTCATGGATGCATTGGAATTCTGGGTAATTTTTATGTTGCGTTTATAATGTGTTACAGAGCCAATGTTCTCCAGAAATGTGTTGGGTGTGGGTTCACAGAGTTTAGCGCATATTAGTAAGAGTGTTAAAGTTGTTTATATCACAACCATCAGTGTAAAAGGTATGGCTGTTGACCAAGTATGCATTGCAATCTTGTATTAGAAGCAGCGATATGCATGCGTCCGACCGGCACGCAGATAGCATGGTGTAAAAGTGGGTGTGATGACATGTTGTAGAGCAGTGGTCCCCAACCAATATTTATTTTTTTTGTATCACATTCAATTTTTTATTGCATGCCATTGGTAAGCGCAGGGGTGAGAAGAGGTTTTAAAATTATTAGCGCCTGCTTACTTTTACCGCATGCCTTGAATAAGCGCAAGAGTGAGAATAGGTTTTGAATTAATTAGCGCCCCGGCGGCTATTCAAGGAAATACGGTACTTGTATTATATGTGTATCATATTTTTTGGAGTATAAGTCGCTCCGGAGTATAAGTCGCACCTGCCGAAAATGCATAATAAAGAAGAAAAAAAAAACATATATAAGTCGCACTTTTTTGGGAAATTTATTTGGTAAAACCCAACACCAAGAATAGACATTTGAAAGGCAATTTGAAGTAAATAAAGAATAGTGAACAACTGGCTGAATAAGTGTACGTTATATGACGCATAAATAACCAACTGAGAACGTGCCTGGTATGTTAACATAACATATTATGGTAAGAGTCATTCAAATAACTATAACATATAGAACATGCTATACGTTTACCAAACAATCTGTCACTCCTAATTGCTAAATCCGATGAAATCCTATATGTCTAGTCTCTTATGTGAATGAGCTAAATAATATTATTTGATATTTTGATATTTTACGGTAATGTGTTAATTATTTCACACATAAGTCGCTCCTGAGTATAAGTCGCAACCCCGGCCAAACTATGAAAAAAAAACTGCGACTTATAGTCCGAAAAATGTATATTTGTGTCCTGGGCCGGACGTTAAAGTGCATCCGGCAGTGGAGGCTCCTTTATGGCAGTGGTTCTCAAATGGGGGTATGCGTACCCCTGGAGGTACTTGAATCCTTTATAAATATATTTATTGAATAATACTTCAACAAAATATGAATGTAAGTTAATAAACTGTGAAAGAAATACAACAATGCAATATTCAGTGTTGACAGCGAGATTTTTTGTGGACATGTTAGAGAAGTTAAGTCCCTACCTTTAGTCAAAAGTGATTTATGACCCCCCATAAAACAATGATTTATGACCCTCAAGGTCAAAGGTCAATGATTTATGAGGGGTCAAGTTCAAAGGTTAATGATTTATGAGGGGGTCAAGGTTAAAGGTCAAGGTTAAAGGTCAGGTTCAAATGTCAGGTTCAAATATCAAGGTCAAGTGGGTGTGGCTTACCCGGAAGAGGGTGGAGTTAAGACCTGCGGTGGGAGTGGTTAAACCAGGAAGAGGGTGGAGTTTTAAACAGAAAGAGGGCAGAGTTAAGACCTGCGGTGGGAGTGGTTAAACCAGGAAGAGGGTGGAGTTAAGACCTGACAGGGAACAGAGGAGGGATCAGTTTTTTTTAAGAAAGCAATGTCATCTGAGCAGCATGTGACCATATATTTGATAGTTTAAATGTTTACGATCGTTTGAAACAACTTCCAGATTTCGATGTATTGATGGCTGGGAATGTTACGTGTGGAGATGTGGACACGCACGCACTTCACACACACACACACACATGCACACACACACACACACACACACACACACACACACACACACACACACACGAGGGGTACAAAAGGGCAGTGTAAGGCTTAGTCATTATTTGGAGCTTTATACGTTAGCGTAAAGACTTTGTTCGATTCGGTCATGATTAGTGAAACGCCTGTGTCGATTTATAAAAATAATAAAACTTACATTGACGCTCCGCAAAAAAGTCGAGTGTTTCTAAATCGTATTCAGATGCCGCCGACCGAATCTTTGCGTGAGAAATGGGATTTGGAAGGGGAGGGATCTTTTGGATTTGTATTCAGATACGAAATGGGGGATATCTGCTTATTTCAGCTAAAAGAAAGAAGAGACGGAAGCCCTTTCTCGATATTTTCATCGTTATCTATCGTGGATTGGGAAGTTTTTGGTGGACACGCACACACACGCACACACACGCACACACACACACACACACACACACGCACGCACGCACGCACGCACGCACGCACGCACGCACACACGCACACACGCACACACGCACACACGCACACACACACACACACACACACACACACACACACACACACACACACACACACACACACACACACATTCGTACGCACTGAAACAACTTCCGTACCTCACGAAAACATATTTAAACAGATGGAAAAAACTATCGCAGAACACAGTGTCACGTAGCAACTGGTCTTTACGGTCGTTTGAAACAACAGGTCAGTTTGGGGGACAAAAGGAGGGTTCAGTTTTTACTGACCTCCCATCTGACAGTTTAAATGTTTATGACCGTTTGAATCAACAGGTCAGTTTGGGGTACAAAGGAGGGTTCAGTTTTTATGGGAGCTTGAGAATTTCGTATGAATAGAAACTGGCCACCCATTTGACCGTTTAAATGTTTACGACCGTCTGAAACAACTTCCATACCTCACGAAAACATATTTAAACAGATGGAGAACTAGAGCAGAACACAGTGTAACCGCGATTTGCAAAATGAAAGGTAATTTCTTTTTTTTTTTTTTTCATTCCTTGTAACACGTCTGTTTAATGTTACTATAATAAGTATTTATTCGAACTAAAAACAGTCGAACATCGAGTTGAAATTCACCCACCACCAAGGGATCTCCTAACAGAGTCTCCAATCCTTTTGTGTAAGTACCGATTTTTTTTTTTTTTTACTGTATTCATTTCATTACCTCCGTTTTTACCACATTATTAGACAATGGTTTAACTCCGTTTAAGCATTTAAACGTTAAAAGCATTGCACGTGTACGACGATGTAATACCTTTTTTTTTTTTTAACAGCCGATGACGACGAAGTGAAAGACGAAGAACTTTGTTTGATCGATCTTACAAAGTTGGAAGATGATTATCGAGGTGTGTTTAAACCTTCGAATTATTTAATATTGTGTGTATTCATTATTTTGTTTTATAGAGGATTCGCCGGAAGAGACCAACGCGATCCCTTTAACCCAATCGCAGTCTGGTGAGTCAAATAATTCTCATTTTTACAAGAAAAAAAACATGCGGTATACGATACATATATACATATATTTACTTACAGATTTTCCGTTTACATCTCTTGCTCACTGGTCTCCCTTAACGCTGGAGGGTCCGTCAACGGCCATTCCAGGCAGAGAAGGCTTGATTGCGCCAAAGACTCCAGACATCGAATCCTTGCTCCGTGGGGAAATCATCGAAAACGACGGTGAATGTCCAACAGGCACCCGCTGTAAGTTTTTCTCGTTTTCTGTAAGCTTTTTAAGATTCTCAGGAGCTTTAAAGAGCTCCTCTCATTCCAATGTCTTTCGCTCAAATGAATTTCGCGCCTAAGGGGAATGGGCGGGGACTGATTCCGGAGGTGGGCGGTTGTTTCCGGCTATGCTTGCATGAGTGGAGATGACAGCGCCACATGTGGTTAAAGCCGGTATATATTAATTTTTTTTTTTTTTTTTTTTTTTTTTTTTTTCCACAGGCAACAAACGCAGGAGGAAGCGTAGATGCGCCCGCCAGCTCGACAAACATGATAGAAACAGAAGAAGGCTGAAACAGTACTATCGTATACTGGCTCGCACTCTCATGAAGATGGCAGACATGATTTGATACATACTGGTTTGTTATATCTGTTCCATTCGAATTATTTTTTCTTTTTTTTCTTTAGAGAAATATAATGGGTGTAGTTCCATCTGAATTAGATGTAGTTATTGAAGAAGATGAAGACGTTTGTAATCATCATTTAGATCCAAACAACCAGATAGAATGGGAACCAAACAATGATCCGTCTTTGCAAGATGATATTAATGTGTTAAATTCAAACACAAACACACAAGCCTCTACACAGCATCACGATGTGTTGGGAGGGGCGACACCCTCGGGGGAATGTTTGGATTTTTCGGAGGTGGTGGGGGTCATGCAGAACCAACCGTCAACGGCTGACCAATCAATTTCAAATGAGACCCAGAGGGGTGATGGGGTAAATGTCTTGAGGAGGGAAACATTCAACAATATACAACTATCCAGCGTTTTAACTTTTCCTCAAAACAACGATGTAACAGATTACGCCACATTTTACCGCGGAGTCTTGGGGAGCCTTAAAAAGCTGACACAGATGGTAACTAAGGAAGCTAGACCCGGCGATATCATTCAATTGGAGTTATCCGGTGAAAGTGCAAATCAACACACTTCATTTACATTTCGAAACGATGCCGGGGCTGTGATGAATGCTTTTCAAGATGTGTTAGATCTGTTGGTACAATCAAACGTTGAAATATTGAACGATGAAGAAATACAGGTGATGGTCCAGGTGATACATAACCCTCGAGGTGGTGTAAGAAGAAAAATCGAAACCCTTTTGGAACATGAAATCCGCAGAAAAAAAGCTCGTTATCTTTACAATCCATTAAACTCGAATAATCAACTATGTTTTGCCATTAGCCTAGCAAGTCTGTTACATCCTGAATTTACAGATAGCCAGGCTGTGGCGGAGGCTGAAAAAATACAGAGAAAAGCGGGCTTAGACGAACAGACTTCCGTCACTTTCAGTCATATTCGTGAATTTGAAAAAGTGGTACGTCGTAAAATTGTCATACTGTACAGAGAAGAGGGCCAACGACCCCTCTCACGGTTCGAGACGGATTACCCCAAATCAGAAAATCCGTTGTATCTGTATTTATCTCAGAATCATTACAGCGGTATCATTAACATTAAAGGTTTTTTGTCAAAACCGCACGTTTGTCACTACTGTTACCAAGGGTACGACAAACCCGACAGACACAAATGCGACGGCTATTGCTTGGTCTGTACACAAAACGGGTGTGTAAAAATAGAGGGGAAAACTGTGCTTTGCAGGGATTGCAACATGTGGTGTCGTTCTCCTGCATGTCTCCTCAGACACAGGGTAAAACACCGGGTTATGGAAAAACTCGTCAGCAACTGCGATCGGCGAAAGAAATGCCTTAAATGCAACCTATTTTACGATGTACCTGTGGCTACAGGTATCGCTAAACACACGTGCCCTAAGTTAAAATGTCAAATATGTAAAGAAGAGCTACCTCGCAGTGACTCAGAGACACCTGAAACACGACATCTTTGCTATATACAACCCCAACCACGTGAAGTAAACCACAATGATAATATCATATTCTATGATTTTGAGACGTTTGTCGATGACAATCACACTCACATTCCCTTTCTAGTCTGTACCAAGACGCTGCAAGGAGAAGAGTGGTGTGCTTTTGGACTGGATTGTGTTACAGTTTTCCTCAATCATTTCAGGAAACCTCGTTATCTTAAATCTACATTTATAGCCCACAATTCGAGAGGATTTGACGGTTACTTGATTCTGAGAGGCATGGTACGGCTGGGTATAGCACCCTTAATTATCATGCAGGGGAGTAAAGTTCTCTGTTTTAAAGACCCTGATTTTTTGCAAAAATACATTGACTCGCTTTCCTTCCTTACCATGCCGCTTAGCGCTATGCCAAAAGCGTTAGGACTCGGTGATTGCTGGTCCAAGGGGTATTTTCCTCACAAATTTAGTTCGGAGGAACATTTAAATTATGTCGGAAAATACCCCGCAATCAGCAATTACGGTGTAGAACGCATGACACCTGTTGAACGCACCAAGTTTGAGACGTGGTATCAAAATGAGAAAAGCGAGGTCTTTGATTTTCAAAAACAAGCGGTACACTACTGTAAAAACGACGTCAATGTTCTTCGTGAGGGTTGCATCAAATTTAGAGCCGAGTTTACGAGCGAGACGGGTGTTGACCCCTTCTCCCGTATCACCATAGCCTCGGCCTGCATGAAGGTGTTTGTGACTAATTTCCTCGAGCCGCGTTCTCTAGCCATACCTTCCCCGGATAACTACCGAGGGTTGTGTAAAAAATACTCACACACCAGCATCCAATGGTTAGAATGGGAGTCGCATCGTCGTGGTATTTTCATTCAGCATGCTTTAAACAAAGGCGAAAAACAGATGGGGGCATACTTTGTGGATGGGTTTGCTATAATCGGTGGCAAACCATTCGTCTGGGAATTTCAGGGGTGTTTTTATCACGGATGCCCGACGTGTTTCGAACCCGGTGCTGTATGCCCTTTGACAAACACACCGTTCGAGGAGTTGCACAAGGCTACCGAGAAAAAAATGAAAGCGTTAAAGCGTGACCACAAGGTCAACATCATCGTCATCAGAGAGCACGAGTGGAATGAAATGAAAAAATCAAACCCTAGGGTAATAGACTTTCTCAAAACACGCAATTACCCCGCACCTCTCATGCCTCGAGACGCTCTTTATGGAGGTAGGACAAGCGCCTTTTGCTTGAGGCACACGGCGGGTGAGAACCAGCGTGTATTGTATGAGGATGTCACCTCTCTCTACCCGTACGTCAACAGCGCATTTCCTTACCCCCTGGGTCATCCTGTCATCATCCACACGGATTTTGACGATGTTGGAAACTATTTCGGTCTGGTCAGAGCCGTTGTTCACCCTCCTCGAGGTCTCTATTTCCCTGTGCTACCCTACAGAACGGTCAAGGGTAAACTAGTGTTTACACTTTGCCGCACATGCGCAGAAAACAATAACCAGCAGGAACCCTGCGAACATGATGAGGAAGGAAGGGCATTGACGGGAGTCTGGGTCACGCTCGAATTCAACAAAGCTTTACAGTTGGGATACAGAGTCGGTAAGATTACGGAGGTGTGGCACTTTGAAGAACGGAGCGAAACCGTTTTTACGGGTTATGTTCAAACTTTCCTAAAGGGTAAGCAAGAAGCTTCAGGGTATCCCAAAGAAGCCGTCGATGCAGAAAGCAGGGAAAAGTACATTCGTGAATATCGTGAAAATCAGGGAATACAGCTGGATGCTGAAAAAATCGAACCCAACCCTGCCAAGAGACAAATGTCAAAACTCTGTTTAAACAGCCTTTGGGGAAAGTTTGCGGAGAGGTGCAATAGAACTCAGACCACCTTGGTGAGAAAAAGTGAAGTATTTTTCGACTTTGTATTTTCAGGAAAATATCAGGTTGAATATTTTTCCTTTCTCAACGAGCAAATTGCTATGGTGCAATGGCAATACAGTAAAAACAGCGTGGTGCTTCCCGGTAACACAAATAATGTATTTGTCGCTGCTTTTACCACCGCTTACGCACGTTTGAAAATGTACGGTTACCTAGAGGGGTTGCAAGAGAGAGTTCTTTACACAGACACCGATAGTTTAATCTACACGGTAAACGAGGGGGAAGTTTCTCTGGAGACGGGGTCCTATCTAGGCGATTTGACGGATGAGTTGGGAGGAGACAGCATTCACGAATTCGTCTCCGCCGGTCCAAAGAGTTATGCCTACCATACCCTGCAGGGTAAAAAAACTGTGCTGCGTGCCAAAGGAATCACTCAAACCCGCGAGTGTTGTGAGAGGGTCAACTTTGACAGCGTTAAAGATTTGGTGGAGGGCTATCTGGAGGAAGACAAAACAGGTGCGATCTACACCCCTCATCACCAAATTGTTCGTGATAAAAGGGGGTTCCTTTTAAATAACTCGTCTTTCGAAAAAAAGTTTCGAGTGGTGTATGACAAAAGACGTCTCTTTCCCGACGGGAAAACTTTACCTTTCGGGTATTAGAGAGGAAATGGAAAAAATGGAACGAGTAGACTTTGATCCCAGATTTCATACACCTTTTTCATGCCTGGTTGTAGGACCTAGTGGTTGCGGAAAGACTTTTTTTGTAAAATGTGTATTGGAAAATTGTGAACACGTCATGAATTCTATACCCGACAACATTGTGTGGATTTATACATCTTTCCAACCCATGTATGCTGAATTAAAAAAGATGAATAAAAAAATAAAATTTGTTGAAGGACTGCCTGATTCCTTTGAAGATGAAAACTTGTTTCCGGACGATCAGACCCATTTGGTGATTTTGGACGATGTTATTTTTCAAGCCTCAAATCACCCCGAAGTGGTTAAAATTTTCACGCAGTATAGACATCATAGAAATATGAGCGTTATGATGCTGACCCAGAATGTTTTTCATCAGGGAAAATTTTCACGCACCATTAGCTTAAACTGTAATTATATGATACTGTTTAAGAATCCGCGGGACAGATTGCAGATTAACGTGTTGGCACAGCAAATGTTCCCCGCACAAAAAAGTTTTTTCTTGGAAAGTTTTGCGGATGCTACTTTGGATGCTCATGGCTATTTATTGGTCGACCTGACACCTTTCTGTCCAGAACAATACAGAGTGAGGTCGGGCGTGCTTCCGCACCAGTGGCCCGTTGTCTACGTGCCAAAAACATAATGTCAAAGCGTGTAAAGAGGAACGGTCCCATGTTAAAAGCTCTGTACCATGCCACACCACAAAAACGTCGAGATATTCTGAGTCACGGCTCACCAGACTTTATCCAGACGCTGTGTGAAATTGCTTTAAACATTCTGAAGGGTAATGTGCCCTTATCACCGTCTCAATTTGCTCAGCTTAAAAAACAAAAGAAAATCATCCGACTGCTGGCTGATAAAAGGACTGGACTGAAACGCAAACGCCAGACTCTGATGAAACAGTCGGGCGGTTTTCTTCTACCCTTACTGGCCACCGTCGTACCGTTTATAGGGAATCTTATCGGTGGATTGAGCGGAAAAGGTTGAAGATGAAAAAGGCTCAAAAATTGTTTCTCCTATCCCCCCAACAATTAAATCGTCTGACTCGCCCGGAGCCGACCATCAGAGACTCGGCGGAGGATGATCTAGATGTTAAAATGAGAGCCGTCTTAAACGAACCCGGAATGAATCCTCATGAAAGAATAAAAATATACGATACCCTGCTGCAGAGATATCTCGGCCTGTTGAAGCAGGGGCAACGGGAGGAGAAAAGGATGACTCTGACTTTACACAAGGATTTGCGGGGTGAACCATGGAATGACTCTGAGGATAAACCGGAGGATAAACCAGAGGATAAACCGATGGATAAACCGGAGGATAAACCTCGGAATACTGGCGGGGGGTCAAAGGATGTCACGATGATCGAAGTTCTGAAAATCCTCCCCCGACGCGACCGTAACAACGCCGAGTACATTATGAAAAAATTATCCGAGAATGATAAGGGGTGGACCTCTAAAGGAGAGTTTGTTCAAAACGGTACACCGGTGCAGGGATCTCATATGATCGATTTACTGAAACACCTGATGCAACGGTCCAAAAATCCACAGACCCGCACGCCTGAGGGTTGGAGAAAATTTTTAACAGCGTTGACGGAGCTAAATGTCCCCACATCGACCATTCATAACCCCAGAGCACGAGATCAATACAGACGTCTGAAAGCGGATGGAGAGTTTGAATCAGAATGGGTGGAAAAAGAAACATTTCTATCCCCCGAGAGGAAAAGAAGAGGTAGAAAAGTGACATTGTCCCCACATTGGTTAAACCTTGAATGAATGATGACAAAACTCTTGTTTCAATAAAATGTTTTTTTATTCATCAAACGCAGTGTGTACAGCATTTTCATTTCAACGGTTCAAAAAAGTTTCTAAACAACAGACGTCTTGTACGCCACAACGACTACTATTATTCTTATTCGTGCTAGTACAACATTGAATTTTTTTAACCAGGGTATATGCTTCAAGATCATTTTTTACTACATCATCTGTGTATAAAGACAAAACTTGTTCAAAAGACAGTCCGCAAAATCGATGGTGCAGATAATAAACGCAGTGTTGACCGCACACTGTGGACAAAGGGTGTTGAAGCTGTAGGTTGTGGTACAATATACGGTCAGAACGATTTTCCAAAAAGTTCAAGATGCTCCGAGGGTAGTAATCAAAATCGGGAGAAAATCCATAAGAATCAAAAAAAGTGGCGGTCCCATCTTCCTCCAGAGTCATCGATAACCAGTGCTCCCCCGGTCGATGTCCTTCGTGGGTGTTGACGATAAAGTAGGAGGGTGGGGTAAAGGAGCGAGTCAGTGAGGGGAGTTGGTCGGAGGCCCATACACCACAGAAAACATTCCCCAACACTCGTCGCAGAAGCTTCTCCAGTTGATGGTTATTCATCTCCGTCGTCAATAATAATCCACCAGCACTTGTCGTTTGGAATCAATTTCCAAAATAGAATCGTAACATGCGTAAACCACAAGAGTGACCGTGTTGGGTAAGGGTACTCTGAATCTCATTTCCAACCTCAAAGTGCCATTAGAAACCCGAGACAATGCGTCGCTGTCCTCTCCCGGATTGAGATTGAACACAAACAGCGAATAACCCCGTTCAAAATCTTGTCTGTTGATGCACAGAGGTAAATCTTTCATATGCCTCCCTGTAGCGGTAAACATGTTGTAAAACTCTCTGACCGAAGCCCCCTGGTTAAATTGCGGTTGGAAAGCTTTGGAGGGAATTTGTTTTCCCGCGTGACAGAGGGTGATGTATTCAGCGTTAAAATGCTGGAAATTAAAGGGTGAGAGATCTCTTCTTCCTGTGAAAGCTTCATGATTTACCATACCCAAAACAATGTATTTAGGCATCGTGCCCAAAAACAAATTTTCTTGTGTGCATACTCTGGAATTTTCAGGGATAGAGTAGGTTTTCACGCTGACCCGTGACAAAGGGTAGAGTGCGTTTCCTTTGAGTAAGGCCGAGGCGTGCCCCAATCGTACGGCCGGCGAAACGGTGACCTTTTTTGTGAAGAGAGAGGCACCCAGCACTTTCAGACGGAAAGTACCGTCCGCAGCCCCTGTGAGACAAAAGGCGTCGCTGGCACGCGTGAGTTTGATCCTCAGATCCACCGAGTTGAGAAGGAGTCTCTCGCTGAAAAGAATGTCTGCGTGGAGGGGTCCTAGTAGCTGAACCTCTTTAGATTCAGCCGTGTAACCGGCTCTGATGTTGAGTCCTTTGTTTGGTCCGTTCGCTGTTTCTATAGAGTCTATTGAGCCGCCGGTGTCTTTGTGGAATAACCCGGCTGAGAATTGACTTCTGAGTGTGGCTTCAGAATAGTTTAGTAGCGTTTCAATTATCGCCCTGTATGGGTGTGTGGCGCTGGATTGAGAAATCAGTCTTTCCCCGAGCATAATGTCGCATTGGCTGAAGATGGTGTTTAGAGGATAATTGATGAGACCCACATTGGCGTCGTTTGGGATATTTGATCCATCGGCGCGGGTAATTTTAACCCGCAGGTAAAGTAATGTGTCATTCAGATCCAAGTACTTTTCACCTTCTCCCGGGATGAAAAATTCAATAGGACCCCCGTCAGTGATGGCGGATAGCGGTAGGACTTCTGTGTAGGATTTATCATCGATAGACATCTGAGTCATAGGAGCTGAAAATAAATCCAGCTCGGCCATCGTGCATTCGGCCGAATTTTGATGTAAAAGAGCCATCTTTTTTCTTTTTTTTTTAAAATATATCGTGTGAGGGAACGACGGTCCTTCTCTTTGAAAACCTTTTACCGACTGATTTTCTTCTCCCCAGATGACGGCGTTTTTTACCACTCGTTGAGAGACGTCGTCCCGGGGGTCTCTTTCGGGGTTGTCTAGCCAGGACCATTATTCCTCCTGATCCGTCTTGTACCCCACTACCCATTTTTCCAACGGCATGACTGAATACGTCGGAAGCGATATTTTTTGCCGCTGTTTTAAGATGAGGTTTGACCAGGGCAAAACCTCTTTTCACCAGAGGTGATACAAAACGAAACAACCTGGAAAACACGGAGCCTATCCCACGCCCGTACATCACAGGTGAACCTGTGAAACCGGGGAGGGAACCCCCCACCTGGCTTTCGTAATAACCCACTAAACGTAGAGGGTCGTGCATGGGTTGACTCATTCTCATTGTTGTTGGTTTTACTTTCTAACGGGTCTAAAGTGGAGCTTCGCGATGGTCTTTCCAAAGGTGAAGTCGACGTGTTTGTTCTGATCAGATTTAATCTCCACCCTGATGTTTTCAATGTGATTTTTCGAGACGGGTAAATAGTAGGCGGGGTTAAAACACTTGGTGACAATCTCACCGTAAGCTCCCTCTACACTCACGATTCTCAAAAGAGGAGCATAAGCGTCGCCTACTATCTGAGGTCGCACCACGTCACTGTAACAGTAGAGATGGTAGAAACCGGCGTTTATATCCGCGGGATAGGGGGCCGACCCCCGGTCAAAGTTGATCCACTTTCCAGGTTTCACTCCCATGATGTAAGCCAGGGAAGGGGAAAAACGAAAATGAGTTTGACCCCCTGATTGATAGGAGATTCGCTTTTTAACATCGTCAAAGGCTATCCTCACATCGTTGTCAATTTTTTGTAAAGATTCATTCAGTTCATTTATGAATCGTGTAATGTTCTCATAACATCCCCCTCTCAATTCTTGACGGTAAACTATCCCCATTCCAGGATTGCTTTCAGGTCCCACCGGTGGAGGTCTCTTTAGCCATTCATAAAATGCTCCGTTAGAAACATTATACCATGAGCGAGGGTATGAAATCTCTGTTAAGGCCACCTCCCATGAGCCTGCTAAATCTATATGTTGACTTAAATCTATCTGGTAATGGGAACTTTTGTTTTCTTTAAATACGTTGAGGCTGGCGTTGGAGGGTAAGGTGAGGTAAAAACCCTCGTTGCAGGAATGATCCATAATGCTCGATGATCTTTAGACTGTGAGGCTCATCAAAGGCATCAGATTGTTTTATACATTTGTAAGGAGGTCAGCGTCCACCCAACTGTTGAATTTTTCGGGCCAGTTTTTCCAGTGCACTAGAACTTGTTTTTTGCCACCGACCGTACGTCGTTTTAGAATTTCCTCCACATGATAGCGCTTGTCCTCGCTCTCTTTTACTTTCTGCAACTCGGCTTCGTAAAAAGAACCCTCTATTATTTCACCGTCAAAATCTTTCAGTCTGTATGCCGGGGGAGATCGATGGAGACGTCGTGTTATTGTAAACACCTCGTCTGTAAAACTCTGTTCATATTTTTTATCAAACACTCCTCTCACTTTGGATATTCTCACCATATCTCCCGTGGCAAATTTGTATTTGCGTTTGAATGCTGTGAATGAGCCGTAGAGATTCTCAAACACTTGAGGGGTATTTTCCAAAGTCACATCCACCGGTTTCATTTTAATACTGCTGTGATATCCGTGATTGTAGCTTTTTACCAAGTCTTGTAAGACGTCTAGGTAGCGCCTGGTGTTGTTGGCTGTAAAATATCTCCACATTCTCCCTTTCAGAGTACGATTAAATCTTTCAACCACCGAAGCTTTGAGATCGCTGGCCGTAGAAAAATGTACAATATTGTGTTTCTTCATCAGAGCTTGAAAACTCTTGTTAAAAAATTCTTTTCCCGCGTCGGTTTGGAGTTTGCGAGGAATCTGACTTTCCCCCAACACCGATTGAAACGATTCAACCACCTCCACGGACGTCTTTCTCCTCAAAACCCTCACATAGGCCTTCTTGGAAAATACATCTATGACCGTTAATAAATAATTATAACCGTCGTTATATTCAGCCAAGGCTTGCATGTCACAGAGGTCGGCTTGAAACTGGGTTAAAGGTCGCGGGACAAAGACTCTGTTTCTTGGAAAATGAATGCGAACCGGTTTATGGAGTGTATAGGCGTCCTGTCCCGTTAAATATTCTTGAACTTTTTCTTTTGTGACACGTTGCCCCGTTTCATCCTGCACAGCTCGACGGAGTCGATCTACCCCTCCAAAACTACCCGGGTGTGCGGGTGTATGGTATGCTTTTTCCATAGCTTTCTCCATTGTGGAAAGACAAAGAGAAATGAACTCGTGTTGCTTGGTACACATTTCTTTTATTCATTCATGGAAACAACACAATGAATCTAAAACAGTTTGTTTTTATTCATTCATGGACACCACACAGCGAATCTAAAACAATTTTTTTCTATAAACTATAAACTATAATCAAGGTTTGATGTAAAACAGGTATACCGTAGGTGAATTTAATCGCTTCGTGCAGTTTTTGTAGTTCAAACAAAACGTTGACGGGGATGTCGCATCGTAGACGATACATCGACATATCAACAAACAGAGCATATAAAATGAACACGTGATAAGGAGAAGGTTGAAAAGACTTTTCTTTAGACCATTCCTTCAAAATTGATTCAAAAATGTCAAAGTCAAAAGCATGAGAGACAACGGATTTCCAGGTAGCTTCCCAGGTAGGCTTAGAGCGGGCATAATCAAGAATAATTTGTAGTTTTTGAGGTTTGTCTCGTTTTAGAACATACGCTTCCATCGCGTCAATCAACGGGTAAATAACAGCGTGGTTCTCGATGGAGTTTACAAGTTTTCTCCAATAATTACCCATCTTTTTTGTAATTATTCCAACACTCTGTCACCATATCCAGATGTCTCAAAATCGTTTCATCACCCCGTACCAACTCGTTGTACACGTCATCTATGGCCCACCAGACATTTCTCTCTGATTTCAGCTGAGACAGCAGAGAGTCGGCGTAGGATTCGACCCTTGAATCCTCAGCCTCGATGCGACGAAGCATCAGCAAGCGTTGAATGGCTTGAATGAATTTAGACGTACGCAGAGTCTTGATGAGTCCGTCGTAGTTGTACAGGAGAAAGTCCTCTTCATAGGGTTCCAGGCACGGGTGGTTTCTCTGGCTCGGATGGTTCACCCGACAACCGTAACATTCGCTCTGCCTGAACTGGCGGATGGCCTCGTTGAGGAGATGAAACACGGCCGTTTTCACCGTGCTGGTGAAAAGCAACCACTTCCCCCCATCGGTTTCATCATCGATGTGCAACGGGGGGTCCAAGAGTGACAGGGATGGTGACGGGGGTGGTGGCGGGGACGGCGGAGGTGTTATGATGATCAGGTCATTCTCCTTTTCCTCCTCCTTCCTATCGTCATCTGGCAAAGACTGCGTAGCGTTGTCGGTTTTCACCCCCCATCTGCAGAAACATCTGCCGAAGCGACACGTCTCATCGTCGCTCACCACCTCCGATCCAGCCGTCGTTTCAGGAGGGTTAAAGATCTCGGCCATGTTTGCTTCATCAGTCGTGTTTACGGATGGTTTGAAATCGTCCTGTGGTATAAGACGGGTCTTTACGCGTCTGATGGTCTTGTTTGCCATTTTCTTGTTTGAGATCCGTGCGTTCAAAAAAGGGAGCCAATATGGTCTGGTCGAAAAAAAAATTGCAGGGTGGGGGTTGTTTTTATAGGGAGGGTCGAAAAAAAAGTCTCGACCAATCAAACTAACGCTATGATTTTCAAAGGGTATTGGACGAGTCGGTGGAGGGGGTGTTTCCTTGAAGGTTATTGGTTGAAACTGAAGCGGGGGAGGTCCTTTCGTCCTCCGTCGGGGGTGTGGTCTCAAAGGACAACTTTCTTCTCGTCGTCAGCATGCTTTTCCATTGTCGACTGCTTCGGAACAAGTCGTTTATTTTCTCCTTCATCGACGCCATTCGCTCTCGCCATGCCACGATGGGTACGACCACCAACGGTGTAAACACCCCGCATTCATCGTTGAAAGACTCCAGGGAAAAGACATCGGGCTCGGTCCACTGAGCCGTATAGGTACCGGTGATTTTTGGAGCACGGAGACTGGCACGTAAAAACCAACGACCCGAGGCTGAAGATTTCGTCTCCCAGGTAGCGCTGAACAGAATTCTTCTCTCATTCAACTCATCCATCGTCGGGTAAGTAAACAAGCTTCCTTTTACGCGTTTATCCACCGGTGAAGGATCACGCCACAGGAAATCGGGCATTGCCAGTCTTAAAACTTCCCAATCCACGGTAGATAACGATGAAAATATCGAGAAAGGGCTTCCGTCTCTTCTTTCTTTTAGCTGAAATAAGCAGATATCACCCATTTCGTATCTGAATACAAATCCAAAAGATCCCTCCATCCCGTACGCTTCCAAATCCCATTTCTCACGCAAAGATTCGGTCGGCGGCATCTGAATACGATTTAGAAACACTCGACTTTTTTGCGGAGCGTCAATGTAAGTTTTATTATTTTTATAAATCGACACAGGCGTTTCACTAATCATGACCGAATCGAACAAAGTCTTTACGCTAACGTATAAAGCTCCAAATAATGACTAAGCCTTACACTGCCCTTTTGTACCCCTCGTGTGTGTGTGTGTGTGTGTGTGTGTGTGTGTGTGTGTGTGTGTGTGTGTGTGCATGTGTGTGTGTGTGTGTGAAGTGCGTGCGTGTCCACATCTCCACACGTAACATTCCCAGCCATCAATACATCGAAATCTGGAAGTTGTTTCAAACGATCGTAAACATTTAAACTATCAAATATATGGTCACATGCTGCTCAGATGACATTGCTTTCTTAAAAAAAACTGATCCCTCCTCTGTTCCCTGTCAGGTCTTAACTCCACCCTCTTCCTGGTTTAACCACTCCCACCGCAGGTCTTAACTCTGCCCTCTTTCTGTTTAAAACTCCACCCTCTTCCTGGTTTAACCACTCCCACCGCAGGTCTTAACTCCACCCTCTTCCGGGTAAGCCACACCCACTTGACCTTGATATTTGAACCTGACATTTGAACCTGACCTTTAACCTTGACCTTTAACCTTGACCCCCTCATAAATCATTAACCTTTGAACTTGACCCCTCATAAATCATTGACCTTTGACCTTGAGGGTCATAAATCATTGTTTTATGGGGGGTCATAAATCACTTTTGACTAAAGGTAGGGACTTAACTTCTCTCATGTTCCATAAATATTGATGTTAAAGAATTCTTTTTTTGTGAAGAAATGTTTAGAATTAAGTTGATGAATCCAGATGGATCTCTATTACAATCCCCAAAGAGGGCACTTTAAGTTGATGATTACTTCTATGTGTAGAAATTTTTATTTATAATTGAATCACTTGTTTATTTTTCAACCAGTTTTTAGGTTTTTTTTATCTTTTTCCCCAAATAGTTTGAGTAGGACCACTACAAATGAGCAATATTTTGCACTGTTATACAATTTTATAAATCAGAACCTGATGACATAGTGCTGTATTTTACTGCTTTATATCTTTTTTTTTTTCAACCAAAAATGCTGTGCTCTGATTAGGGGGTACTTGAATTAAAAAATTGTTCACAGAGGGTACATCACTGAAAAAAGGTTGAGAACCACTGCTCTATGGGGTCTTGGGGCGTGAGGAGGTTAACCCCTTTAGTACTGTTAGCCCAGATGGCCCTTGGCAAAGGCCTAGTACCGGACTGCCACCTAGCCAGGGATACGGTGAAGACCTCAACGGTGGAGCAGGTGGAAGACGATAGATGTGAGAACTACCACAACGGCTGGGATGGCGGATGAAGGCTGCAGCAGAAAAAGGTCCTCAGTCGTCTTGGACTCCATGCCACTGGACCCTGACCCGGATCTGTGCGTGTGTGTGTGTGTTATATTAAAAAAAAATGAAGTATATGAAGTATATATAATATATGTGCATACAATAGACGGAAAAAGGTGTGATTTCACCGCTGTTTGGTTGCTAATTGTGGAGGAAAAAGTTACATATGGTAATAATCTCACAGTATTTCAGCTTTTATTCAGCTAAAAGAAGAACATTACATATATCAGGCAAACAGTGTTAACTCCAA
The DNA here is from genome assembly GCF_033978795.1 of Nerophis ophidion. NCBI lineage: Eukaryota > Metazoa > Chordata > Actinopteri > Syngnathiformes > Syngnathidae > Nerophis > Nerophis ophidion. The sequence goes on along the minus strand of NC_084614.1, from coordinate 24,242,426 downwards.
AATAGAACACGATCATTTTGAAATGTACCCCTGTTTATTATTCCTTCATAGGGGGGGTGCAAATTACCTTTAGAGGAGCACAACTGGGAAGCGGCGAGGCATATGTGCAGGCAGGCAACTAGAAACACAGACAGCTTTATGAGTCATTAATTCAGACGCAGACAGCTTATTAACCAGTCGGCGTTCTCAGCTGCCTCACACCTGATACATTCACAGGCCCCTGGACACCTTTAACTCCACGTGCACATCACCCGGGTGTGACTTGCTCATTTAGCTAATAAAGTGGTATTTTCTTGGTAATATTTCTTGAAATACCCAACCAATATCAATTTAAAACCACCGCTTTGGATTTTATCACTTTACACACTTCAGTAAAGTGGTCAAATTAGTGAGTTAAGACTGTGTGATTGTTGTTTTTTTTTACTATATGTCGGATAATATAGTAAAAATATATTTTTAAAAAACTTTTCAAGTATATGATTATAATTAATGTAGTAATATTTTGTATTTAAAAAAAATAGAAGTATAAGAGATCGATGTATCATGACGTGGACTTTGGTGAGGTTTGATTTCCCGTGGTGCAAATCGACTGGACCGGCGTGAAGGCACTGACATATTTTAATCTTAACTCAAAAAAATTAACAAAGGAAAGGCGCTTACAGAGGAGGTACGGAAACGTGGCTTTGAAAATTAAAACTTGCACTAGGGCAAAATTATGGACAACAAAAACAAAAACACTTACTGTGACTGAGAAAGAGCATGGATCATCGGCATGGATAACATGGGTGTGTAGGAGGTGATAGAGGGTGAGTAGAAGGTGATATCACCAGACTGACTGCCTGGCAACTACAGGCTTAAATAGTGCTGTGTGTGATGCTTGGCTGGTCATCGTTATGCGGGTGGAGCTCTTTCAGGGTGCAGATCGGGCACGGACACAGCGTAAAGGTAAAAAGTATTGTTTTATTAAAACTAAAAACAGGCTAAGAACAAAAACACTGGTGCTAGGCAGAAAAAGGCAAACAAAGAGCTACAAGCATGTGAGCTAGAGAAACAAACAGTACACTTGCGCGAGGCACAACAGGTAAAACAAAGAGCTAGCATGTGATCTAGAAAACACAAAAGGCTAAGCGTGGAAGCTAGCGAGTCCAAATACAGAAACCGCGTTGTCACTTGTGAACACAAACAGTGTGTAACACAAACTACGAGGAGAGAACGAGTGAACGGAAAGGGGCCGGCTTAAATACAGAATGTGATGAATAAACACAGGTGCGCGACAAGGAAAGAAGTTACAGGTGGAATATATGTCAAGGTTCCAAGGAGAAAGAGACGGCACAGAGACTGGGAAAACTTATAGCCTGGGGCGTCTTTATTTAAACAAAGGGGGAAATCTAGTCCTATATATATATATATATATAAATATATAATATTATATCTATATAATTTATATAATATAATACATCTTATAATATATTATATATTATATATTATTATATTATATTATATTATATTATATTATATTATATTATATTAATATAATATAATATAATATAATATAATATAACATATAATATAATATAATATAATATAATATAATATAATATATAATATAATATGATATAATATAATATAATATATTATATATTAATATATTATATAATATATTATATTATATTATATTATATTATAGTGGAGAGACGGAGCCGAGGAGCCGACAGCAGGGTCGGACAAATTTCGGTCCTTCCCGAGATGGCGGCCAGGAGGCCGGGCGTGCGGCGGAGAGAAGAGGCGGGACGCACTTAGAGCAACGCTCCAGCCAGCCAAATCAGGTGCGTTCACCACACACCTGCGCTCAATCTGCTTATCTGTTGTTGCAGCACAAAAGAGGGGAAGGAGGAACGATCGGGGAGTAGTAGGCGTGGCAAACAGAGTGCAGCGACGATCACGACCCAGAAAAGAGATAACGAACCTCCCGCAGCGGACGCAGACGCCGGACGCCGAAAGGCGTGCAGCGGCGGCAAGCAGGAAGTGCCCACGCGCTGAAAAGTGATGCGACCGGATGGCCAGAAGAGGACAGGTTTATTGAAATAATAAACACGAGTCAAACCTGCTATGATGCGTCTTGTGTCCAGTGTCACGGCAACCCACACGGTGACGGCGGCAGGAAGTCCGCCACAATTATATTATATTATATTATTTTATATATGTATGTCAAATATGATGTGTATGTAACCAAAAGGAAATGGATGCAAGACTATGTGTAGAATCTAACGGGAGGGGTTTTACCGTAAGTGTTGGAGGTGCCTGTTGAGACGAGCGGTGCTGTCAGGTAAGGGTAAGGCAGGCAGGGTAGTCCAAGGGCGGAAGCGTGGTGGAGGGGCAGGAGCGAGTCGTCGTTGTACGGGGGCGAGCGAGGAATCGAGAACCAGGAAGCAAGAGGAAGACAAGGGGAATCCAAGAGCACACGACACACAGCGGGACTCGAGGACGCACACAGGGAACTACGGGGTGAGAGAGGACACAACAATTAACGCAGGGAAAAAAGACACAGAGATCAGGATCAAAAAGACAACAAGGAAGCTGGAGACGAGCTTACGGTACAGTTTGCTACGTTCTGGCAAAAGATTACTGGTGGTGGTGGTGTTTTGTAGTCGTCTCTTTCATCAGTACCGGGTGCGTTGATTGCTGCTGCCTGCAGCGGCTTGAGTGGCGTGCCCGCGCTCGGTGGCGCGCTCAGCGCGGCTCCCAGAAGATTGCGCACTGGTGTGCGTCCGGGCCGTGACAATATACTCGTTAAATAAAACCTCTGCTTTGTTTTTAATGAATACGTAGGCCTACTACCCAATTGTATTTTAATGTCGGTCATTATGTTGGTACTTGGAGCGCCAAGTGTTTTCTGATGTGGCACTTGGTCAAATATGTTTCAGAACCACTACAAATGACATAATGACGTCGCGCTACCACCATATATATCATAAGAAATATAAAAACAATATTATTTGTTAGATATACTTAGACTCTACACCACTGCAATTTTTATAGAACACTGCAATTATTTTTTGACCTATTGCTGACACGTCAATTTAAATTTTGTGCAAAATGATGTTGAAGCACAGTGATCTTAAATACTTTAAACCAAGGGTCTCAAACTCAATTTACGCGGGGGCCACTTTATGCAGACACTGGGTGAGGCTGGGCCACAAGAAATTATTTCTTAAAAAGATCTAACATGCACCTTTTGATGAATTAACCTTCTTTGATTAGCTTTCCCGCCCTAGCAACATAATTGCCAACTCTCGCGATCTTTCAAGGAAACACCCGAATATCAGTGCCCCTCCGGACATTATCCTGGGGAAATCATTCTCCCAGTTTTCACCCGAACAACAGAATTAGGGGTGTGCCGTGATGGCACTGACTTTAGCGCCCTCTACAACCTGCCGTCTTGTTCGCTTTTCCACCATACAAACAGTGTGCCAACACAGTCACATTTTGTAATAGGCTTCAGCAGACCCACGTAAGAGACTGCAAGACATACTTGATCAATAGCCATACAGGTCACACGGAGGGCGGCCATATAAACAAGTTTATCACTGTTACAAATATGTGCCACACTGTGAACCCGCACCAAACAAGATTGACAAGCACAATTCGGGAGAATTGTGCAACATAAACACAACAGAACATTAACCCAGAATCCAATGCAGCCCTAACTCTACCGGGCTACAATAGGGGGCGAGGTTGGGGGGGCAGGGTGTATATTGTAGCCCGGAAAAGTTAGGGCTGCATTGGATTCTGGGTATTTGTTCTGTTGTGTTTGTGTTGTGTTATGGTGCGGATGTTCACCCAAAATGTGTTTGTCATTCTTGTTTGGTGTGGGTTAACAGTGTGGCACATGTTTGTAACAGTGATAAACTTGTTTATGCCGCCACCCTCAGTGTGACCTGCATGGCTATTGATCTACTATGTCTTGCAGCCGCTCACTGCGTCTGTCGAAGACAAATACATCACTTGGCTGGGCTGACACGCTGTTTGTACAGATTGTAGAGGGCGATAAAGGCAGTGCCTCCACGGTGCCCCCTTAATATTACTGTTTGGACGAACTTCGGGAGAGTGACTACCCCTGGAGGGGCACTGAAAATTGGGTGTCTCCCGGAAAAACCGAGGATTTACAAGTCTGACGCTGTAAAGCGCCATTCATATAAAACTTGCCTGCCGCACCAACATTAGATTTTCACATCGAGGTGCGGGCCGCAAGATAACGTCTCGCGGGCCGCGTGTTTGAGACCACTGCTTAAAACTACAAATACTTTTAATAAAATTGTGATTTTAACAGTACATACGTTTGTATTCTTTATCGTGGGTTCAAGTAAGTATCGATTACTAAAGTTCTGGTAATGTGACAAGCCTACTTCCAAGGGTACTATTGTTTATGTCAGTGGTTCTCAAATGGAGGTACGCGTACCCCTGGGGGTACTTGAAGGTATGTCAAGGGGTACGTAAGATTTTTTTTAAATATTCATAAAACAGAAACCATTCAAAAATCCTTTATAAATATATTTATTGAATAATACTTCAACAAAATATGAATGTAGGGTCATAAAGTGTGAAAAGAAATGCAACAATGCAATAGATTTTTTGTGGACATATTCCATAAATATTGATGTTAAAAATTTATTTTTTTGTGAAGAAATGTTTAGAATTAAGTTCATGAATCCAGATGGATCTCTATTACAATTCCCAAAGAGGGCACTTTAAGTTGATGATTACTTCTATGTGTAGAAATCTGCATTTATAATTGAATCATTTGCTTATTTTTCAACAAGTTTTTAGTTATTTTTATATATTTTTTTCCAAATAGTTAAAGAAAGACCACTACAAATGAGCAAAATTTTGCACTGTTATACAATTTAATAAATCAGAAACTGATGACAGTCCTGTATTTTACTTCTTTATCTCTTTTTTTCAATCAAAAATGCTTTGCTCTGATTAGGGGGTACTTGAATCAAAAACATGTTCACAGGGGGTACATCACTGAAAAAAGGTTGAGAACCACTGGTTTATGTAATATTTAATGTATTCATATTCTCTTATTTAATAAACATGTAATGATTAAATTGAATATTTACCTACTCCTTCAAAGAAGTGTATTTGTTATTTATGCATTTTTATGTTAAAAAAAAAATTGATAAAATGTTTTATAGTACATCAGTGTCTTTTCTGCAGAACTTGTGACAGCCAAAGACTGTTTTGACTGACATGGATACTAAAGAAAAAAGTACTTTGTGAAACTATTCACATATTTTATTCTGCAGTCCCCGTGCAAAAAAAAAAAAAAAATCTAAAGATGCGTCGCTTCTGATCTTACTAATGCTCAAAAAGTTCCACTGATGTTCACACGAATGATCTTGCCCCATTGAGCCTCCATTTGTAAACACATTAATGTCCCACCTAAAGCCCCTCGTTTAAATTGTCCCTCGTTTTGTGCGGCGGAGACAAGAGATTTGGGGGGGTTAATTGGGTCAAGACACAGAGCTCTCACACACACGCACACAAACACACACACACACAGCAGCAGTAGCAAATCCTCTCAGCTCTTATAATGAAGGAAGTAGAGGGGGATACGCTGCTATAGGTGCATAAAAAAAAAGGGAAAATAGAGAGAAGATGATGTAAAAAAGGGTGAGGCAGATGCAGGTCAAGATAAAAGGATAAACGCAGAGAATAATTTTTTTATATGCAGGGGATGAAAAGAAGTTGGGGGTAGCAGTAAAGAAAATACAATTTGCCGTTGCCATAGAAACCAGCAGACGCAGGAAATGCTTGTTAAAAAAAAAAAACTTCTCATGATACCTTCTCTAAATGAAACACTGCAGCCTTGTTCTGTAGCGGACTTTCTTCCGACCAGACGTGGGATTAATTACTCCCAGCATTAATCATATGTCATTTTTATATTAGTAATAAAGGGAATGTAGTCGCATTCCTTTGTAAAATATGGTGCACCATTATGATTGTAATTATTACAAAGAAGTTCTCTATCTTGGTTAACAGTCAGCTTGTTTATTCATAAATTAAGTGAAACGCACAACAGCGTCCATGCGAACTTTGGAGGACCAACTTGGATAGAGTTAAATAAATACATTATTTAACAATTAATATAATGTGTCATAATTCATTATATTAATCAATAAATCAGGAAAAAAATTCATGTATAATTTATCAAATGCTAAAAAAAAAAAAGAAATCTATCATTAATCAAACAATTAAATGTAATTGAATTGAATGACACATTTAATAACATGTATTTATTTGATTCCACTTATAATTAATTCATGATGTCTTTTGCCCTTATTCAGTACAGGGAAAACTCAAAGGGCCAATGTTGGGATCCGATTCCCGGATCACATCTTTTGTCTATATTTGAGTCTTTTGTGTTTCTTATTTATGGTTTGACTCTTCCGATTCTTAGTTAGTGCACTTTCTTGTTTATATTAGTCACCATGGTTTTGTCATCTGTTCCACCTGCACTGGCGCACACCTGTCCTTGATTACCATTTCTGTATTTATACCTGCCTCCTCCCTTTGTTCTGCCTGAGCTCTTCACTTGCTTTATGCAACACGCACGTTCGATTATCTGGTCCTGTTTTTGGCTTGCTAAGTTCCACCTTGGCTTTTGGGCGCACGACACGCGCAGCTTTTGGACTTTTACTCAGTGCTAGTGTTAGCCTAGCTCCCCGTGCGTTACACACGTCTTCTTTTGCCTTTGTACCAGTGTTCTTTTAGCATTTTATATATCAAATCCAGCTCCTACCTGCTAACTTGCTTGTCTGGTCCCATGCATCTTGAGTTGACACCTCCGCGCATCTCAATGCGTTCTGAACGTGACAGGCCACATCGCAGTTCTGGCTGCCTTCAGAGGGCAGCTTGTAACAGTTAATAGATATAAACATAAAAGTACAAAACCCAAAACCAGGGAAGAAACCAGGGCACATTTTGTAAATCGTAAATAAAAACAGACTACAATGATTCTCAAATCCTATTCAACTTTTATTCAATTAAATAGAGTGCAAAGACAAGATAATTTACGTTCGAATTGGAGAACGTTGTTATTTTTTGCAAATATTAGCTAATTTGGAATTTCAAGCCTGCAACGTGTTTCAAAAAAGCTGGCACGAGTGGCAAAAAAGACTGAGAAAGTTCAGGAATGTTCATCAAACACTTATTTGGAACATCGCACTGGTGTGCAGTCTAATTAGGAACAGGTGGGTGCCATGATTAGGTATAAAAGCAGCTTCCATGAAATGATAAGTCATTCACAAACAAGGATGGGGCGAGGGTCACCACTTTGTGAACAAATGCCTGAGCAAATTGTTTAAGAACAACATTTCTCAACCAGCTATTGCAAGGAATTTAGGGATTTCATCGAAAGGTTCAGAGAATTTGGAGAAATCCATGCATGTATTCAGCAAGGCTGAAAACCAACATGGAATGCCCGTGACCTTCAATCCCTCAGGCGGTACTGCATCAAAACGCGACATCAGTGTTTAAAGAATATCACCACATGGGCTCAGGAACACTTCAGAAAACCATTGTCAGTAACTATAGTTTGTTGCTATGTCTGTAAATGCAAGTTAAAACTATATTATGCAAAGCCAAAGCCATTTATCAACAACACCCCAGAAACGCCACTGGCTTCGGTGGGCCCGAGCTCATCTAAGATGGACTGATGCAAAGTGGACAAGTGTTCTAAGGTCTGAAGAATTCACAATTCAGATTTTTTGGGGGGAAACTGTGGACATTGTTTCCTCCGGAACAAAGAGGAAAAGAACCATCTGCATTGTTCTTGGCACAAAGTTAAAAAGCCAGCATCTGTGATGGTATGGGGGTGTATTAGTGGCCAAGGCATGGGTAACTTACACATCTGTGAAGGCACCATTAATGCTGAAAAGTACATACAGGTTTTGGCGCAACATATGTTTCCATCCAAGCAACTTTATCATGGACGCCCCTGCTTATTTCAGCAAGACAATGGCAAGCCACGTGATACAACAGCGTGGCTTCATAGTAAAAGAGTGCGGGTCCTAGACTGGCCTGCCTGTAGTCCGGACCTGTCTCCCATTGAAAATGTGTGGCACAATATGAAGCCTAAAATACCACAACGAAGACCCCGGACTGTTAAACAACTTAAGCTGTACATAAAACAAGAATGGGAATGAATTCCACCTGAAAAGTTTAAAAAAAATTGGTCTCCTCAGTTCCCAAACGTTTATTGAGTGTTGTTAAAAGAAAAGGCCATGTAACACAGTGGTTAAAATGCCCCTGTGCCAACTTTTTTGCGATGAGTTGCTGCGATTAAACTTTAAGTTAATGATTATTTAAAAAAATATATATATATCGTTTCTCAGTTCAAACATTAAATATCTTGTCTTTGCAGACTATTCAATTGAGTATAAGTTGAAAAGGATTTGCAAATCATTGTATTCTGTTTTTATTTATGAATTACACAACGTGCCAACTTCACTGGTTTTGGGTTTTGTACAATGTTCAAGATCATTGAATCATTCCATATTTTAACGCAATCACAATTAAACTAAAATACAAAAAATATCAATTAAACATTAAAATTTGTTCCTACTACTGGCTCTGATATAAAATCCTTTTAGTTTAAAAGAAACACAATTTCATGCAATACATACATTTTTTCTGTCAAAATATGAAGAAAAAAGAGGATTTAGTAAGACAAGGTACTTTATCGCCACACTTGTTTTCGGGCTTTTGCGGACCACACTTAAAGGCCTACTGAAGCCCACTACTACCGACCACGCAGTCTGATAGTTTATATATCAATGATGAAATATTAACATTGCAACACATGCCAATACGGCCGGTTTAGTTTACTAATTTGCAATTTTAAATTTCCCGGAAGTTTCTTGTTGAAAACGTCGCGGAATGATGACGTGTACGCGTGACGTCACAGACTGTTGGGAAATATGAGCGCTGCGCACACACACACAGCTAAATGTCGTCTGCTTTAACGGCATAATTACACAGTATTTTGGACATCTGTGTTGCTGAATCTTTTGCAATTGGTTCAATTAATAACGGAGAAGTCAAAGTAGAAAGATGGAGTTGGGAAGCTTTGGCCTTTAACCACACAGACACACGGTGATTCATTGTTTAAAATTCCCGGAGGTGAAGCTTTCCTATGGATCAGAGCGGTCAAACGAACATGGATCCCGACCAAATGTCAACCAGCAGGTTTCGGTGAGAAAATTGTGGTAAAATGTCGCCACTTACCGGAGATCAGCTGAGCTTGTGCCGTCCATACAGCTGCCGTCGACTTCCATCAGACACTGGCCTCAAGACACCCGTGGACACACACTTCCGACTATCAGGTACTGTTTAACTCACTAAAACACGAGCAACACAATAGAAAGATAAGGGATTTCCCAGAATTATCCTAGTAAATGTGTCTAAAAACATCTGAATCCGTCCCAATGCAATCGCGTTTGTTTTTTTTACTTCCTTTTTTTTTCTTTTTTCTTTTCTAGTCCGTCGCTATTAATATCTTCAAACACGAATCTTTCATCCTCGCTCAAATTAATGGGGAAATTGTCGTTTTTCTCGGTCCGAATAGCTCTTTTTGTTGGAGGCTCCCATTAAAAACAATGTGAGGATGTGAGGAACCCTCAACCTGTGACGTCATCGTCTGCGACTTCCGGTAAAGACAAGGCTTTTCTATTAGCGACTAAAAGTTGAGAACTTTATCGTGGATGTTTTCTACTAAATCCTTTCAGCAAAAATATGGCAATATCGCGAAATGATCAAGTATGACACATAGAATGGACCTGCTATCCCCGTTTGAATAAGAAAATCTCATTTCAGTAGGCCTTTAATGATACGGCAGGCCAGATGTAGCCCTCGGGCCTTGAGTTTGATACTTGTGCTGTATTGGATTTGTTTTAGGTATGTGTGTTTTGGACTTTGTGCCATTGTACAGATGGCCTAGCGCCAGTACAGCCTAAAGTAATTTTTTGTGTACACTTTCACGTTTGAGGACAGTAAGTTATTGAAGGAGACAGACGGACGGCCATCAAGTGCTTTTGCAAAGTCACTCATGCAGCTTGCAGCCTCACTGTCCTGCACTGTACTGCGTGTTCCGTCTTTGTCAATGTCATTGGATTCTTAATCTCATATTGCTCCGTAACGGGCGGAATATTGTGCTCCGATGGCTCAGTCAGCTCACTGCGGCGAGTGCATGGCATGCAGGAGGCGAGTATCAAAGTTCCAGGCCTGCAGGTGCACGTGTGCAGAGTGCTCGTGCTGATCCTACTTTTGACAGGCTTGCAGAGCGCTGCACTTATTCCATTGAGTTACGAAAGCCCAGGACAATGAGATCATATCTTTTTTATTCTTCCCTTTTGAGACAAAGATGAATGTGGAAGGTGTTTTGCTGAATTTTTGCTTTTTCCTTCAAAGCTAGCATAGATAGCCCCTTTCCTCACCTTCACCCCTCCCTTAAAGATAGCAGTAATATAAAAGTGCTAAGGTGTGTGTGTGTGTGTGTGTGTGTGTGTGTGTGTGTGTGTGTGTGTGTGTGTGTGTGTGTGTGTGTGTGTTCTTGTATTTCTACCCTTCTTGAGACATCAACAAGGAAAAGTACCTTTCATATGAGGACCGGTGAACAAGTTAGGACTGAAATCATGGTCCCAATACGGAAAACCATAGAGAATGTCTCATTTGCACCCTTGGGGTAAAATCTGTCAAATTTAGCGTGGTGCCAAAAAGGAGGGATTTTGCAAATTGGCTGTGTGTCGGTTTTAAAGGGGAACATTATCACAATTTCAAAAGGGTTAAAAACAATAAAAATTAGTTCCCAGTGGCTTGTTTTATTTTTCAAAGTTGTTTTCAAAATTTTACACCTCCCGGAATATCCCTAAAAATAGCTTTAAAGTTCTTGATTTTTGCTATTTGCGATGCGACTGTCCATTTCCCTGTGACGTCATACAGGGCTGCCAATACAAACAACATGGCGGTTACCACAGCAAGATATAGCGAAATTAGCTCGGATTCAGACTTGGATTTCAGCAGTTTAACCGATTCAACAGATTACGCATGTATTGAAACAGATGGTCGGAGTATGGAGGCAGATAGCGAAAACGAAATTGAAGAAGAAATCGAAGCTATTGAGCCAATAGCTATTGACGCTATTCGGCCATAGCATGGGTGTACCTAATGAAGTGGCCCATAGCATGGCTGCCTTATTAGCATCGCCGGTAAAATGTGCGGACCAAACGATCAGGACTTTCACATCTTGTGACACTGGAGCAACTTAAATCCGTCGATTGGTAAGTGTTTGTTTCGCATTAAATGTGGGTATCTAGTTTCAAATGTACATACAGCTAGCGTAAATAGCATGTTAGCATCGATTAGCGTAGCATGTTAGCATGTTAGCTGGCAGTCATGCTGCGACCAAATATGTCTGATTAGCACATAAGTCAACAACATCAACAAAACTCACCTTTGTGATTTCATTGACTTTATCGTTGCAAATGCATCTGCAGTTTATCCATACATCTCTGTGCCATGTCTGCCTTAGCATCGCCGGTAAAATGTGAAGACACTCTGGCAAATTCCATGGGGTCTGGCGGCAGATTTCTTGCCAGTGGTCCAACTTGAATCCCTCCCTGTTAGTGTTGTTACACCCTCCGACAACACACCGACGAGGCATGATGTCTCCAAGGTTCTAAAAAATAGTCGAAAAAAACGGAAAATAACAGAGCGGAGACCCGGTGTTTGTAATGTGAAAATGAAAATGGCGGGTGTATTACCTTGGTGACGTCACGTTCTGACGTCATCGCTAAAAGAGCGATTAACAGAAAGGCGTTTAATTTGCCAAAATTCACCCATTTAGAGTTCGAAAATCGGTTAAAAAAATACATGGTCTTTTTTCTGCAACATCAAGGTATATATTGACGCTTGCATAGGTTTGGTGATAATGTTCCCCTTTAAAAGGGCTCCACCTCTAGTCAACATATGAAATAAAAAGTGAGTGTAAAATTTTGAAGTGCTCCTCCTCTGGCCAATATATGTAATAATCCAATCCAATCCACTGTATTTATATAGCACATTTAAACAACAAGAACGTTTCCAAAGTGCTGCACAGCCATGTTAAAAACAATATTAAAAAACAATATTATGCTCCACCAATGACTGAATAAAAACAAAAAATAAATAAATATCAATCAATCAATGTTTACTTATATAGCCCTAAATCACTAGTGTCACAAAGGGCTGCACAAACCACTACGACATCCTCGGTAGGCCCACATAAGGGCAGGAAAAACTCACACCCAGTGGGACGTCGGTGACAACGATGACTATGAGAACCTTGGAGAGGACGAAAGCAATGGATGTCGAGCGGGTCTAACATGATACTATGAAAGTTCAATCCATAATAGAGCCAACACAGCCGCGAGAGTCCAGTCCAAAGCGGATCCAACACAGCAGCGAGAGTCCCGTTCACAGCGGAGCCAGCAGGAAACCATTCTAAGCGGAGGCGGATCAGCAGCGCAGGGATGTCCCAAGCCGATACACAGGCGAGCGGTCCATCCTGGGTCCCGACTCTGGACGAGCGGTTCATCCTGGGTCCCGACTCTGGACAGCCAGTACGTCATCCATGGCCACCGGATCGGACCGGGACCCCTCCACAGGGGAGTGTGGGACAAAGGAGAAAAAGAAAAGAAACGGCAGATCAACTGGTCTAAAAAGGGAGTCTATTTAAAGGCTAGAGTATACAAATGAGTTTTAAGGTGAGACTTAAATGCTTCTACTGAGGTAGCATCTCGAACTGTTACTGGGAGGGCATTCCAGAGTACTGGAGCCCAAATGGAAAACGTTCTATAGCCCGCATACTTTTTTTGGGCTTTGGGAATCACTAATAAGCCGGAGTCCTTTGAACGCAGATTTCTTGCCGGGACATATGGTACAATACAATCGGCAAGATAGGCTGGAGCTAGACCGTGTAGTATTTTATACGTAAGTAATAAAACCTTAAAGTCACATCTTAAGTGCACAGGAAGCCAGTGCAGGTGAGCCAGTACAGGCGTAATATGATCAAACTTTCTTGTTCTTGTCAAAAGTCTTGCAGCCGCATTTTGTACCAACTGTAATCTCTTAATGCTAGACATGGGGAGACCCGAAAATAATACGTTACAATAATCGAGGCGAGACGTAACAAACGCATGGATAATGATCTCAGCGTCTTTTGTGGATGAAATGGAGCAAATTTTGGGTCGAAGATAATACCCAGATTCTTTACCGAGTCGCCTTGTTTAATTGTTTGGTTGTCAAATGTTAAAGTTGTATTAATATATAAAACCAAATATAATATAAAATATAAAACCAATATAAAAATAATATAAAAATAAATAAGATTAAAAACAATTTTAAAGGGTAAAATTAATTAAAACAGTAAAATAGAAATCAAAAAGTATAAAAACACAGAGGACAACAGAGTAATAAAAAGTTTGCCCAAATACAATACGTATGTTTATAGCCCAGACCTAGGAAAATCCAGGCCCAAATATTTTTTTTAGATCTTAAAGATGGAAACTGAAGCTGCCCTTATGATGTGCAGTGATGTTTTCATAGGACCGTAAGACTTGAACTATACAAACTATTTCAATGGTAGGTATATGTGTTTATGGATGATTTACCAGTTGCTATTGTAATCCAATTAGTTACTATGGTCATCTAATCAGTTACTGTGGTAATCTACGTCACAGCAGCTCAGACAAGGCACCAAGCAGTGTGGGCAGGAAGCGTTTCTACAGACACGGAAGGAGGTTTTCACAACAACGTTCTATAACTTAGTGATTTATAGAATAGAATAGAAAGTACTTTATTGATCCCTGGGGGAAATTCAGCAAATATCAGATGTATCAGATTGTAGGTGGGTTTATTGTGTACCCTTCGCGTTCATATTTCACTGCTTGTTGCATTTTTGTTGTGTTTCACTTGATTATAGAATATGTCGATCGAAAGGGGGTGTTACATTCATATTTTGTCAATATTAAGTGTTTTATTGTTCATAGAAAAATGTAAAAATTCCATTCCGTTTTTTAAAGCAGTCTGTCATAACATTTTTAGCATTCAATCAGACATTAGTGTGAGGTTTCGTATGTCAGGGTGTGGACTATGGTGTGGTTTGTTTTCCCGGGGTGCAAAGCGATTGGAACGGACATGGAGTGAAGGTAAGGACATCTTTTAATTAATAACTCAAAAAAAGGTACAAACGAAAGGCGCTCACAGAGGAGGTAGAAAAACTTGGCTCTGAAAACAAAAACTTGCACAATGGCAGAACTATAAACTACCAAAACGAAAACACTTACTGTGACCGAGAAAGAGCATGGATCATTGGCATGGATAACATGGGTGTGTAGGAGGTGAGTAGAAGGTGATGTCGCCAGGCTGACTGCCTGGCAACTACAGGCTTAAATTGGTGCAGTGATGACAGGTGCGTGAGTCCAGACAAATCAGGTGCATGAGTCGTGAACACATACCAGGGGAAAACTGATGGGTTGGCATGGTGACAAAAAAAAGCAAGAGTGCCAAATGAATCCAAAACAAAACGTGACCACAAAACATGACATTGTATTAGTGTTCCTAAAAATAAATATACCGACCTGACCCCCCCAGACACATTTTTTTCTCTAAATGTGGCTCCTGAGTCAAAATAATTGCCCAGGCTTGATATAGACTGTAATACCTTTTTTTTTATAATGTTTTTATTGAATTTGACAGGTATTACAATGTACAATAAAACAGTAAACACATTTTCCCCCTTTTTTTTCCCACCCACTTCCAAGAACAGCAACCAGACACATACCCCATACATATACATAAACTCCCCTCCCCCCCAGGTCCTACATAAATTAAAGGTACAGTCACAAATGGAAAATAATTAGTACATCACTTTCTTCTCAACATAGGCAGATAGTAAATATACACCCGGAATAAGTATAAATAAAAAAAAAAATCTGGTTTATGAAAGGTGAATTTATCATGTGTCCTGTAGCGTCTTTAGTTTAGCTATGTAGTCAACCATACAGCCCCAAACAGAATAAAACTTCCCAGGTGCCCCCCTAAGATTGAACTTTATTTTCTCCAAATCTAAATACATAATGAGGTCTTTAAGCCATAAGGAGGCTTTGGGGCAAAAAGGTGACTTCCACTCCAGCAAAATTGTCCTACGTGCTAATAAGGATGCAAAGGCGATACTATCCTTAAATTTTGTCCTTATTTGGGGATCTGATAACGTCCCAAAAATAGCCATTTCTGCACATCGTATCAGATTTAAATCCAAAGCTTTAGCAAGGTGTTTGAAAATTGTTGTCCAATAATCCAGCAAATGGGGACAAGACCAAAACATGTGCGTCATGTTTGCAGGTGACATGCGACATCTGTTACAAGTATCCCAGCTATTGGGGTATATATTGGAGAGTTTGGAATTAGTGAAATAAATACGGTGGAGAACCTTAAAATGTATTAAATTAAGCCTTGAACATGATGTACTGTTGTTAATTCGGGTTAAGCCAGAATCCCAGTCTTCATCATCTATAGATCTGCCAAGCTCTTCTTCCCAATTCCCTCTGATTTTATCAAGAGAAGTTTTACAAAACTGGGAGATTAAGATGTAGATTTTGGAAATTAGGCCTTTCTGATTTGTGGGAATACCTAAAATTGAATCAATTAGCGAATTTGGTGGGGTATTAGGGAAAGAGAGACTATTTGATTTAACAAAATTTCGAACCTGAAAGTATCGAAATAGGTGAGATTTTGGTAGGTCAAATTTTTCACACAGTTCACTGAAACTAGCGAAAACATCACCAATATATAAGTCCTTTAGCCTGCTAATGCTTGACTGCTTCCATAGAGAAAACGCTGCATCTGTACTAGGAGGGAGGAAGAGATGTTTATTATGAATGGGGCTGTGGTTGGATAAACCCTGCAGGCCGAAAGTATTTCTAAATTGAGACCAGATTCTAAGGGTAGAAATGACAATTGGACTACAAGTAAATTGGGATGGTTGATAATGTAATTTTGATGTAAGCAGGTCCAAGAGTGAGGTAGAACAGGAAATAGCTTCAGACTTGCACCAGATTAATTCAAGTTCTTGGATCCAGAGAGTCACTTGGTATATGTTAGCTGCCCAGTAGTAGTGTTTTAGATTATGGAGTGATAGACCAACTACGGACCTTTGCCTTAGCAGAAACTCTCCCCTAATCCTGGGAGTCTTGCCTCTCCATATAAAGGATGAAATTAGTTTGTTCATTATGCAAAAAAGGGAATTGGGTAAAAAGATGTAATATCTTGAAGTAAATAATGAAAATTAAAAAACAATTACAAAGAAAAACTTAAATAAATAAAAAAAAGAACTAAACGCTTACTTTTTTTATATTTGCATAGTATGTATATATTATTAATGTTGAAAATACAAATCTCTATATATGTACAAAGGGTGGTCCTAAAAGGTAGGCATCGGAGGTCTCTAAAAGGTCTCAAATACAAGAATGTGTGTGTGTGTGTGTGTGTGTGTGTGTGTGTGTGTGTGTGTGTGTGTGTGTGTGTGTGTGTGTGTGTGTGTGTGTGTGTGTGTGTGTGTGTGTGTGTTTGGGACAATGGCTGTCTAAAACACAAGGGGCTCAGGACAGAGCTAGCGCTGTTGAAGGTCTCTGAAGGAGTCGGATGGGGTCGAAGCGGATCAGCGCCACGCCTGAAATGAGGGAGGAATGGCGAAGGAAGTGTTCAGACATGCTTTAATGGTTTTAGGGATGACAACTTTTTTTTCTCTCATTCAAGTTTGTCCCCAAAGCTCAGTGGAAGTCTGGTTAAGTCCGCTTTAAATCTGCTCCGTTAATAGAGCAGAGAGTAAAATTCAATTCAAAGTCATTTGGGTTTGGAAAGTCACGCTGACCTTGTGACTCACAAAGTTTTATCACTAACAACAACGCAAGGTTTAATTTTCGGCCTCCATTTTAAAGCTGTAGGATTGCCATAAAACAATTCATGTCTGGCAGCCTTTTCAAAGATGACTTCCATGCCATGACCCCGTTTTGTGTACCTTGCTGGCAGTGGAGTGTTTCTTCATCATAACAGACATGTTGAAATTCATGTTTCCCTCAATGCAACATGACTTCGCCACCACCATGTTTGACTGTATTTAAACATGTTACAAAACCCAAAACCAGTGAAGTTTCGAATTTGTACATAAAAACAGAACACAATGATTTGCAAATCCTTTTCAAATTATATTCAATTGAATAGACTGCAAAGACATGATATTCAATGTTCGAACCGAGAAACATATATATTTTTTCCAAATAATTATCAACTTAGAACTTAATGACAGCAACACATTGCAAAAAAGTTGGCATTTTTACCAATGTGTTACATGGCCTTTCTTTTTAACAACGCTCAGTTAATGTTTGGGAACTGAGGAGATCAATTTTTGAAGCTTTTCAGGTGGAATTATTTCCCATTCTTGCTTGATGTCCAGCTTAAGTTGTTCAACAGTTTGGTGTGTCCGTTGTGGTATTTTTTCGCTTCATATTTTGCCACACATATTCAATGGGAGACAGGTCTGGACTACAAGCAGGCCAGTCTACTACCCACACTCCTTTAATATGATGCCACGTGGCTTGGCATTGTCTTGCTGAAATAAGCAGGGGCGTCCATGATAACGTTGCTTGGATGGCAACATATGATGTTCCAAAACCTGTATGTACCTCTCAGCATTAATGGTGTCTTCCCAGATGTGTAAGTTACCCATGCCTTGGGCACTAATACACCCCTGTACCATCACAGATGCTGGCTTTTAAACTTTGCTCCCAGAACAATCCAGATGGTTATTTTCCTCTTTATTCCAGAGGACACAACGTCCACAGTTTCCAAAAACAATTTGAAATGTGAACTTGTCAGACCACAGAACAGTTTTACACTTTCATCTTAGATGAGCTCGGCCGTTTTTGGGTGTTGTTGATAAATGGCTTTGGCTTTCCACAGTAGAGTTTTAACTTGCACACAGATGTAGTGATGAACTGTGGTTACCGACAGTGGTTTTCTGAAGTGTTCCTGGCCCATGTGGTGATATCCTTTTCATACTGATGTCGCTTTTTGAAGCAGCACCGCCTGAGGGATCGAAGGTCACGGCCTTAGCCGCTTACGTGCAGTGATTTCTCCAGATTCTACGAACCTTTTGATGATATTACAGACTTTAGATCATGGGTGTCAAACTCTGGCCCGCGTTAATGTTGATTTTTACCTCAGAAGGCTGCAAATTGAAAAGAGGCATTTAATTTTTTAACAAAATTGTATTTACAATGCCCTTAATGTTTTTTTCGTTTGTTTTTTGAAAGTTGATTTTGCACTATTAAGTTATGTAAGCGTTGTTTGTTCCATATTCAGTGTTAAAGCAAATCAGTGTAGCAAACTGAGCAATAATTATTAATATTTTATAATTATTATTATTATTTGAAACTGGATTTTGCATGTCACTATAAAGTTATGTAAGCCTTGCTTGTTCAATATTCAATGCAAAAGTTGTCCGGGTCCCTTTTAAAAGGTTAATTTGTTGAACCTTGGCCCGCGGCTTTGTTCAGTTTAAAATGTTGGCCCACTCTGTATTTGAGTTCGACACCACTGCTTTAGATGGTGAAATCCCTTAATTGCTTGCAATTGTTCGTTGAGAAATGTGCTTAAAGTGTTCGACAATTTGCTCATGCATGTGTTCACAAAGTGGTGACCCCCTCCCCATCCTTGTTTGTGAATGACTGAGCATTTCATGGAAGTTGATTTTATACCCAATCATTACACACCCCTGTTCCCAATTACCCTGTTTACCGGTGGGATTTTCCAAATAAGTGTTTAATAAGCATTCCTCAACTTTCGCAGTCTTTTTTGCCACTTGTGACAGCTTTTTGAAACATATCGGAGGCATCAAATTGCAAATTAGCTAATATTTGCAACAACAAAAAATTACGTTTTCCAGTTTTACCATTTAGTATATTGTCTTTGCAGTCTATGCAATTAAATACAGGTTGAAAAGGATTTGCAAATCATTGTATTCTGTTTTTGTTTACGATTTACACAACGTGCCAACTTCACTGGTTTTGGGGTCTGTACAACGCATTATGTAACAATGGTGCAACATGTAATCATTTTATATATTGTCACCTCATTATGTAATCATGCCACATTTTGTTATGAAATTTTTGAAAACAATTTTTAATCAATTAATCAATGAATCAATAAAATGTCTCAAAGGGCTGCACGACGACATCCTCAGGTCACATACTACATCAGGGCAAGAAAAAACTCAACCCAAAGGGAACAATGAGAAACCTTGGAAGGGAATACAGAGGTAGCATCTCTCACTGTTACCATTAGGGCATTCCAGAGTACTGGAGGCCTAATAGAAAACACTCTAAAGCCCGCAGAGGGTTTTCTTGGGCCCCGTGAATCACTAATAAGCCGGAGTTATTGGAACGCAGATTTCTGACCATATGGTAGAATACATCCATCCCATCCATCCATTTTCTACCGCTTATTCCCTTTTGGGGTCACGGGGGGCGCTGGCGCCTATCTCAGCTACAATCGGGCGGAAGGCGGGGTACACCCTGGACAAGTCGCCACCTCATCGCAGGGCCAACACAGATAGACAGACAACATTCACACTCACATTCACACACTAGGGCCAATTTAGTGTTGCCAATCAACCTATCCCCAGGTGCATGTTTTTTGGAAGTGGGAGGAAGCCGGAGTACCCGGAGGGAACCCAGGCATTCACGGGGAGGACATGCAAACTCCACACAGGAAGATCCCGAGCCTGGATTTGAACCCAGGACTGCAGGAACTTCGTATTGTGAGGCAGACGCACTAACCCCTCTGCCACCGTGAAGCCCTAGCAAGATAGGGTGGAGCTAGACCGTTTAGTATTATATACGTAAATATTAAAACCTTAGTCACATCTGATTGCATAGTAAGCCAGTGCAGGTGAGCCATCCATCCATCCATTTCCTACCGCTTATTCCCTTTTGGGGTCGCGGGGGGCGCTGGCGCCTATCTCAGCTACAATCGGGCGGAAGGCAGTGTACACCCTGGACAAGTCGCCACCTTATCGCAGGGCCAACACAGATAGACAGACAACATTCACACTCACATTCAAACACTAGGGCCAACTCAGTGTTGCCAATCAAACTATCCCCAGGTGCATGTCTTTGGAGGTGGGAGGAAGCCGGAGTACCCGGAGGGAACCCACGCATTCACGGGGAGAACATGCAAACTCCACACAGAAAGATCCCGAGTCTGGATTTGAACCCAGGACTGCAGGAACTTCGTATTGTGAGGCAGACGCACTAACCCCTCTTCCACCGTGAAGCCCAAAACAACAGACTGCATTAGCCGGGAATCGGACCCGGGTCTCCCGCGTGGGACGCTAGAATTCTACCACTGAACCACCAATGCCTGTGCAGGTGAGCCAGTTTAGGCGTAATATGATCAAACTTTCTTGTTCTTGTCAAAAATCTATCAGCCGCATTTTGAAGCTTTTAATGCTAGACATAGGGAGACCCGAAAACAATACGTTACAGTAATTGAGACGAGATGTAACTAACGCATGAATTCTGATCTCAGTGTCTCTGGTGGACACGATGGGATGAATATTAGCGATATTACGGAGATGGAAAAAGGCAGTTTTAGTAACACTCTTAAAGGCCTACTGAAACCCACTACTACCGACCACGCAGTCTGATAGTTTATATATCAATGATGAAATATTAACATTGCAACACATGCCAATATGGCCGGTTTAGTTTACTAAACTGCAATTTTAAATTTCCCGCGGAGTTTCTTGTTGAAAACGTCGCGGAATGATGACGCGTGCGCGTGACGTCACGGACTGTCAGGAAATATTAGCGCAGCACCACTTGCGGCTAAAAGTCGTCTCTTTTCATCGCGCAATTACAGAGTATTCTGGACATCTGTGTTGCTGAATCTTTTGCAATTTGTTTTATTAATAATGGAGAAGTTGAAGTAGAAAGATGGAGTTGGGAAGCTTTAGCCTTTAGCCACACAAACACACGGTGATTCCTTGTTTAAAATTCCCGGAGGTGAAGCTTTACTATGGATCAGAGCGGTTAAGCGAACATGGATCCCGACCACTTGTTAACCGGCAGGTTTTGGTGTGAAAATGGTGTTAAAAAGTCACCTCTTACCAGAGATCTGTGGAGTTTGCGCCGTCCTTGTATCTGCCGTGACTTCCCTCAGACATTGGCCTCAAGACACCCGTGGACACACCCCTCCGACTATCAGGTACTATTTAATCTCACTAAAACACTAGCAACACAATAGAAAGATAAGGGATTTCCCAGAATTATCCTAGTAAATGTGTCTAAAAACATCTTTATTTATTTATTTTGTTTTTTAGTCCATCGCTATCAATATCATCATCCACAAATCTTTCATCCTCGCTCAAATTAATGGGAAAAATGTTGTTTTCTCAGTCCGACTAGCTCTTGCTGCTGGAGCCTCCCATTATAAACAATGTGAGGACGGGAGGAGCCCTCACCCTTGTGACGTCATCGTCTGCGACTTCTGGTACAGGCAAGCCTTTTTTATCAGCACCGAAAGTTGCGAACTTTATCGCCGACGTTCTCTACTAAATCTTTTCAGCAAAAATATGGCAACATCGCGAAATGATCAAGTATGACACATAGAATGGACCTGCTATCCCCGTTTAAAAAATCTCATTTCAGTAGGCCTTTAATGTGTGAATCAAATGAGAGTTGGATCGAAGATATTACCAAAATTATTTACTGAGTCGCTTTGTGTAATTGTTTTGTAGTCAAATGTTAAGGTGGTATTATTAAATAAGTGCCGATGTCTAGCAGCAACAATTCCTTTTTCTTAGCGTTAGGTGCAAAAAGTTGCTGGAAATCCATTGTTTGATTTATTTTAGACACGCCTCCAGGTGACTACAATCTGCCGTGTTGGTCAGCTTTAGGGGCATGTAGAGTTGGGAGTCATCAGCATAACAGTGAAAGTGAACACCGTATTTGCGTGTGATGTCGCAGAGCAGTAGCATGTAGATGCTGAAAAGTGCAAACCAACAACCGAACCCTGTTATGCCGCACGTTATCCTAACATACTCCGAAGTCACATTGTTATGAGAGACGCACTGCATCCTGTCAGTAAGATGGGAGTTAAACCAAGAAAAGGCCTAGTCTTATATACCAATACGTGTTTTAATAAATGGGTTGTACTTGTATAGCGCTTTTCTACCTTCAAGGTACTCAAAGCGCTTTGACACTACTTCCACATTTACCCATTCACACACACATTCACACACTGATGGAGGGAGCTGCCATGCAAGGCGCCAACCAGCACCCATCAGGAGCAAGGGTGAAGTGTCTTGCTCAGGACACAACGGACGTGACAAGGTTGGTTCTAGGTGGGATTTGAACCAGTGACCCTCGGGTTGCACACGGCCACTCTTCCACTGCGCCACGCCGTCCCTAATAATAATATGTTCTAATAGAACGTTATGATCAGCGGTGTCGAAAGCAGCGCTGAGATCAAGTAGCAGCAACATGGCTGACGCATCAACATCCATAGTTAGCAATAGATCATTAGTCACTTTTGCAAGGGCTGTCTCCGTAGACTGATTTGCCCTGAAACCGGACTGAAAGAGATTGTTGACGCTAAGTGTTCATTTAGCTGCTGTGCAAGAATCTTTTTAGAGAATTTTCAAGTTAAAGGGAAGGTGCGAGATCGGCCAGTAGTTTACCATTAAGTCAGCATTGCGGTTATGTCTTTTGAGCAGAGGATGAATAACCGCTTTTTTGAATGCTAGGGGAACAGTACCAGAGGAAAGTGATAAGTTAATAATATTAAGCACTGATGGACCTAATATTACAAACAGCTCCTTGATAATTTTCCCAGGAAGTGGGTCAAGTGAACATGTTTGTTTTGTCCCTGTGGAAGACCACTTCTTTCCGGAACCCTCTGACCACCAAGGAGAGACATGACGGCGTGACAGTTTTTTGATTTTGAGCTTTCTCTGGTCGGGTCGCTTTGCAGCACTCACCTCTTCCGCCGTCTCGTTCTTCCGGTCGCTTTTCAGCCTTCCCCGTCTCTGGTGACGGTCGTGCTGTTTGCGTTGCTTTTCAGCTTTGCACTTGCGTCTCCCTCTCTGTCTCGCTCTCCGCCTTGCTCTCGCTTCCGCTTGTCGTCTGGTTTGGGTTCTCACTTTACCAACTTTTCAGCCTCTCTTGCCTCGTCCTTCTCGGCTGCTGCCCTTTTACACAGTGACAGGTGATTACACAAACACGCAGAGGTGGGCCATCTATGCGCCTGTCGCCCTTCTTGGAGCTGCCCCCGCCTCGCTGCAGGTCTGCCGGCCACGCCTCCTCACAGTCCCATTTACAAGTCGCAGGAGTTCTCCTGTTATTTCTTCAAAAAGCGAGAGATTACCAATTGCAGCTGGGACGCATTATCTATAAGGTCCTTTCTATTGACTATGAACTAGGGCTGCAAGATTAATCAACATCGACTCGACATCAAGGTTTTAATTAAATACCCGCAAGAAGTTTACTTTTTTTTTCATCGCCATCACGGGTATATGAGTGACAGACATGTTTGCCAAACAGGATTGTGGAGCTTCACGTTTCTTTATCTGTTGCTTCAAACAAAGGGAAAGAAGGTCTCACTGTGCATAACAGTCTCGGCATCTGAGTGTGTTTATTTTAACAGTAAAATTAACTAAACACAGTAAACCCTCTTTTCAATCATCCACAATCTTTGTCTTGGTGGGTGGAGAGCGACTCAGCGAAACTGCAACCACAGGAAGCAGACAGCATCACGATTCGCCAGTGACAAGTGTGGAAAAGTAACAAAGATTAGGAGGAAAAATAATATGATTATAAAGCCAAATGTCTCTTTGCGGGAATACTTGTGATGGCAACAAACAGAAAGACAATGTCCAACATAGTCTTAGGGAAAAAAATGCACTTTAAGATGTTGAATATTTATTTAAAGTACCAGTAGATTGGAAAGACATGTTGCCTCTATAATGAAGCTGTTATCATATATATCTGATTTATAACACCGAAAGACAAGATTTGACAGTAAATACATCAAAATAGTATCAAATTCACAGAGATTCCCGAGCCATTTTGAGAAATGGATGGATGGATGGATGAATGAATGGATGGATGGATTCATCTTTATGGTCATTTCCCAAGTACAACAAAATGTTGTTGGTAATGAGTAAGATCTGTGACGTAGAAGTGAGAACCACAGATCCCTTCCCCACTAACAACAACGCTAATCATGCAGACTTTGAGAGAGCCAACAACGATTCCTTTGGAAAAAAATTATGATCCAGAACTTTATATTTTTTAGCCTGAATATAAAGAGGATGATCTACAAGTTTTAGACGCTGTGTGTTAAACAATGCCAGCTTTAGTGAAACACTAAGCATCATTTTGTTACGACTGGTTGGCATAGTGATGCCAAATTGGTCCCTTCGTGGATGCGTCGGGATGAACACAGCAACGGTAAGTGTAAATGATTTATTACACTTAACAAAAACAGACTATGAACAAAAACACTGGAGCTAACAGACAAAAATAAACCAAGGGCGCTAGCATGAAAGCTAGGAATAGAAAATACAAAAACTACACTTGGCACGAAGCACACAAAAGAGTAAACAAAAAACACTCAGCATGAAAGCTGGAATATCGAGAGGCTTAGCGTAAGAGCTAGCGAGAAAATACATGTAGTAGACAGTCGTGAATGTTGCTCGAAGGCAAATTAGAGTCCCAGAAAGAATAACGAAAAGGGAAGGGCTTAAATAGCGGAGTAATCAAAAAGTGACAGGTGTGCAGAAACCGTGATTAGCAAGTGGGATCAATGAGCAGCCATGGTGACTGACTAAACAGGAAGTAAGAGTGTAGAACAACAGTGATACAACAACTGGAAGTATAAACCAAATGTGGTGATCCAAGTAGCGGATCGCAACACATTTAGCACTATTAAAGTGCTCAACAGAAAATAAAACTAGTAACATAAAAAAACGATCACTTCCTGTACAATGTCTGCTCTTACTGTGATGGTGACTGATTGGATGATCATATCTTCCTGTTTATATGAGGAATTAATCATGATGCATGCGAAGGCTTAAATGAAAAAGTTGCTGCCTGCAGACGTGTCCTGTCTTTGTCTTGATACCCGGGTATAAATTGAATGTCACAGATGAACAACTTCTAGATTCATGGCTAAATCCTCTTAATATCCAGATGAGAGACATGATTTATAATCTAGAATAACTTCGACGAGCGGAGTCGTGATGCAGCAGCAGCTGGACAACGGTCGGCTTAATGCTGCAGCATAAGCTAGCATTAGCTCTCTGTAATCAATACGCCGCTAAAAAATTGTTGGTCTGCGTTAGCGCTTATAATAACAATATCGTTAATATTTGGTCAATATTCAGGTCATAATTTGTAAAAAGAGCATTGTTGGCGGGTTTTAGATCTTTATTTAAAAGGGATTTGTGAGCCAAATAGAGAGCCCCTATTGACTCAAATGTAAGTGGACTTCTTGTTTATTTATTTATTTATTTACGACTTAGAATACATAACGATTGTGAATGATAAACAGCACATTTCTTTCAAATGTTTGCATATTTCCAGTATGACTGAGCTGCTGATATGGTCA
This sequence comes from Nerophis ophidion, assembly GCF_033978795.1. NCBI lineage: Eukaryota > Metazoa > Chordata > Actinopteri > Syngnathiformes > Syngnathidae > Nerophis > Nerophis ophidion. The sequence continues at coordinate 24,216,656 of NC_084614.1, read as the reverse complement.
GAGTGCAGAAGCGATCCCACGGTGACGTCATCCAACCCCAGATCTATGGAAATTGCTGAAGACATTCAAAGCGAAATATTCTAAATGGCCATCTGAATTTGTGGCATTTTGTCACGTTTAGACGGTATTTTCACATACTTTATGGAATGTAAATACAATTGCATATGGTTTAATGGATACAACGAAACACAAATAAGCGTATAAAGTCAACTTGTTTTTCCATTCTACTGGAACTTTAAGTTAAATTTTGACTTGTAGATTTGACAGTCCATTTATATTGTTTGTTGGTTTATTTAAGAGAAAGTAATTTACTTGCCAATTACAGAACAAATGTAAACACTTCTACAGTAATGAGAAATAAAGGTTTATATAAATTAAAATGGTTATTGGCATAAGTGTTATCTATGATGATCCTATTGCATTATTAATAGTTGTATAGTATTGTATAGTTTATATCAATTATTGATTCAATTCAAGAGCACGATGTAGAGAAAAGCTCTGAGTCTGTCTGCATAAAGCCAACAATGTCTTTCTTTACTCGTTATTTTCCCAGTTTATGCATATCTAATGTTTAAATAAGAAATCCCAAATCGAATCACGATCGCAATTTTGGAGAAAAAATCGCAATTAGTATTTTCTCAAAATTGTGCAGCCCTAATAAGAACAAGAAAAATGAATCGATCTAACAACTTTAATATTTTTTATGTACTGACACTCTACTTGGTATAGATCAGGTGTGTCAAACTAATTTTAGCTCAGGGAGGAAAATCTGTTCCCACATGGGCCAGACTGGTAAAATTATTGCATAATAACTTAAAAATAATGACAACTTCAGATTGTTTCCTTTTTTTTACTTTGGCCTATAGAACAAGCACATTCTGAAAATGTACATATTACAAATAATCCTCTCTGCAAAACACTTGAAGTTAGTTGAAAGTTCTAAAGGAAAAATTGGTGCAGTTTCAAAAACACCATAACAAACACAATGAACTCAGACATTGTCTCAGTGTATTTACAAAGCCATTAAACTTTAAGCACTTACTATTTAGCATTTTCGTGTTGGCAGTTTGCCATCAAAGACTAGTTTGGAGACATCTGCAACTATCACAACCTAATTACAATTTTAATAAGAAGAACACATTCATCAAAATGACAACATAGCCAAAATCAAGGTAACAAAACTACAATCCAAACCATTGTGATCATGGTAGATTTAAGCATAAAATTAAATATAACAAATAACAAATGTAGAAACACACATTTTTTTTTTTACAAAGGAGTTCAGGGTACGCATCGTGCCATCAACCAATTGGCAGCGCTGCACAGAATTCTTACTACTGCAAAGTTGATAGTCATGTTGACTTGAGTTTTTGCATTTTATCATTTTTGTATTTTATCCGTTGAGTGTATAATTTACCATGAAAGAAGGTTTTGTGCGTCGCTACTGCATCAGTCTGCCGCCATCTGCTGCCAGCCACAACAGGAGCTGCTGATTGCTTGCACCTGCGCTGATTTCTTCTCTTCCCAGAGGGTGGTTGAATTCAGCTGACACGTCATCTTTAAACAGAGTCATGTGTGACAAGGGTTACGCTTGAATTGCTATTGCAACATCCATTGGACACATTTAGAACAGCAGTTTCTTTCATTGAAAGATTGCAGCTCATTTTTATCCTTTGCAAACTTGTCTTGCGGGCTTTGGGTTGAATTAAACTTGGCCCGCGGACCATACGTTTGACACCCCTGGTATAGCTAGTATCAACATCTGGATCGATCACGTTTATTTCACTTTAAAGCTTTAGCTGTTAGCTTCTTGTGTCGTCCTTTTCGGTGTGTGTGTGTAGCATGCTGGGCGTTCCTTTTTTCTAGTCCTCCAGTGATAACGTACGTGGAAGAAACTTAGTTTATTGTTCACGGTGGTGATGATTAGTATTTTTGAAGCAGCTCCGCACTTTGGATAGACGCATGGCAGCTTGCTCTCAAATTTGAGTCGGTGTTCTGGCAAGACAAGCACACTCCTGGAATTCATTTCAACTTTTGCATGTGTGTAACAAGGAATCCGGAAATGTAATTGTGTCTTTGTGGAACTTGCCCTCCAGGGAGTTCTTCGGACCACCAATCACTGACATGACAGCCCGGTTCCGGTTCACAATAGTTTTATTTTTTAATAAAGTCTGTCTTTTGCTTTTCACCAATTGTTTTTGTGTCCATCTCAGGCTCTCGCTCTTACTCCAGCTCCAACACCTCTCTCCTCCAGGCTGCTGCCTTTTAACAGAGTGACAGGTGAATAGATAACCAGGCACAGGTGGGCCATCTACACACTTGTCGCTGATTTCGAAGCCGGTCCTGGCACAACCCGCTTCGCTGCAGGACCGCAGGCCACGCCCCCCTCCACAGTCTCCCTGAGCGTGCATCCCTTTTAAAAGAACTATTTCACGTGGGCTCAATCTTTAGCCATGTAAACACTAGGACACAGCTGCAATAAAGCTCGGCTGGCATCGGCAGCTTATCAAATATCGGCCTTGATCTGATCCCATCACCCTGATCGGGACAGCTCTACTTTCTATAGCATTACATCATAAACAAATATGCTGTCAGAATATGATGTAGCATCAAGAAATGAACAACGCGCATGTAAACTCTATTGGGAGGTCTGTAAAAATAACAAAAATCAGCATTGATGCTTGATTATCAGCGCCCGGCCAGACGTCTGTCGTCGACCCCCCCCCCACAACAATGGACCTAACGTGTGTGTGTGTGTGTGTGTGTGTGTGTGTGTGTGTGTGTGTGTGTGTGTGTGTGTTAATCATGCCGCTCTTATCAGCGACCGTCAGACCTGCAGAGCCTCCGATGTGCACCCCGCTGATAGCTGCAGACACTAAGGTCGCAGCCCCTCCCCACCCCTTCTTACTATCTCCCCCTTTTTTGAGGGGTGTGGGGGGCCTCTTAAATAAAGAAGTCATAGACCTGGGGCCGGAAAATAAACGCTTATTAGCAGGCTGGAATGAACACAGTCACTGGAGCATAGAAAGCAGCTGATGATCCGCCGGCCTCTTGAGGATGACACACAACAAAAGGCGTCCACTCATTATTCCGACAACGTGGGAGACCCAGTTTTCCACCTAAAACTGCTGAAAACACAAATTGTCAACACACCCGCATGCTTCTTTCTGCCCTATTTTCTATCTTTGTAATGCCAAGACGATATAAGGCAGTTTATAGTCCTGATGTTCTGAGAGAGACTTGTATGGGTCTGGTTTGGGGGTGGAAGTGGGCGTGGCCATAGGAACAAATCAATCATTAAAGTCTATTCAGTCCGTCTCGATGGTGTCAATGGAAAAGCTCTTAACCTGCTGACACACACACACACACACAGGAGCTTTAATGAACAGCCAAGGGAGTCCATTTTCCTTTCTGTGTCGTCAGATTTGTGATTGGCCGACACCTTATGACCGGGAGGGGTCAAAAGGTCAGAGCGATCACCCTCAGAGCCGCGCGCGGGATGAAGTTCACAAGAGAAAGACGGATATTAGGGATCAAATGGCCTATTTTAGTGACTACTTTCTACTTGCGTTTGTGTTTGGATGTGTGGGAACGCCAGTGTGCACATGACAGCTCGTTACCAAACGGGGATTTGACCGCCACCCCATCTAATTGCTCCACGACCCCCAATACCCCTCAGGCTCACTTCTTAGCAACGAGATCGGACTTGGAGCTGGAAAATGGGAGCAAGGCAATTTGACTTATTTATTGGACAAGGGAGCGTATTTGTCCAAAAAGCACCCCATCCATCCATCCATCCATCCATCATCTTCCGCTTATCCGAAGTCGGGTCGCGGGGGCAGCAGCCTAAGCAGGGAAGCCCAGACTTCCCTCTCCCCAGCCACTTCGTCCAGCTCTTCCCGGGGGATCCCGAGGCGTTCCCAGGCCAGCCGAGAGACATAGTCTTCCCAACGTGTCCTGGGTCTTCCCCGTGGCCTCCTACCGGTTGGACGTGCCCTAAACACCTCCCTAGGGAGGCGTTCGGGTGGCATCCTGACCAGATCCCCGAGCCACCTCATCTGGCTCCTCTCGATGTGGAGGAGCAGCGGCTTTACTTTGAGTTCATCCCGGATGGCAGAGCTTCTCACCCTATCTCTAAGGGAGAGCCCCGCCACCCGGCGGAGGAAACTCATTTCAGCCGCTTGTACCCGTGATCTTGTCCTTTTGGTCATGACCCAAAGCTCATGACCATAGGTGAGGATGGGAACGTAGATCGACCGGTAAATTGAGAGCTTTGCCTTCCGGCTCAGCTCCTTCTTCACCACAACGGATCTATACAAAGTCCGCATTACTGAAGACGCCGCACCGATCCGCCTGTTGATCTCACGATCCACTCTTCCCCCACTCGTGAACAAGACTCCTAGGTACTTGAACTCCTCCACTTGGGGCAGGGTCTCCCCATGCGTCGCTAATTAACTACAGCCGCATACTTTCACTCAATGAACAGATAATACGACAAAAAATGTGTAGTAACAATTTTTCTAGGTTTGAACTCATCAGTATTTCTGATCAACAGGTAAATTTAGATTGCTTCCGCTCCTCTATCATGACTAAAAGAGTTGGGCCAGGGCACAGCACGTATGCGTGCACATTAGGATGATAAACTCACTTCAAAATAATAATAATAAGAAAAAGTAGGAGTATCCCAATATTGATATCGGATATAAATAATAAATAAATGGGTTGTATTTGTATAGCGCTTTTCTACCTTCACGGTACTCAAAGCTCTTTGACACTACTTCCACATTCACACACACATTCACACACTGATGGAGGGAGCTGCCATGCAAGGCGCTAACCAGCACCCATCAGGAGCAAGGGTGAAGTGTCTTGCTCAGGACACAACGGACTTGACGAGGTTGGTACTAGGTGGGGATTGAACCAGGGACCCTCGGGGTGCGCACGGCCACTCTTCCACTGCGCCACGCCGTCCCTAATAATGGATTAGATTTTATATGTTTAGCCAAGCAGAAGCCTGGATGACATCCCTAGAAAAGTGCGGCCTCCCGGGCAAGTATAAGGCCTGGGGTTACCAACATGGGGTTCTCCCCCGTCTGCTCTGGCCACTCCTAGTTTATGAGGTACCTGTATCCACAGTTGAGAGTCTGGAGAGGAAGTTGAACACCTACTTGAGGAGATGGCTGGGTGTCCCAAGAAGCTTCTGTTCCATTGGACTGTACAGCACAGGAAGCAAGCTACAGCTGCCAATAACATCAGTGGTGGAGGAGTACAAGGTGACAAAAACACGCCAGGCTATGATGCTACGAGACAGCAAAGACGAGCGAGTACGACAAGCAGGCATTGTCGTCAGGTCAGGCATAAAGTGGTCAGCTAGCGAAGCGCTGAGGGAGGCGGAGGATCGACTGCATCACGCGGACATTGTGGGATCAGTAGCCCAGGGAAGACTTGGTCTGGGTTGCTCTTCCAGAACAAATTGGAACAAAGCTGACCCAAAGGAGCGGCGAGGCTTGGTGCAGAGGGAGGTCCGAAAGGCTGAAGAGGAAAGCCGGCATGTCAAGGCAGTAACCATGAACAAACAAGGCAGCTGGACTAGATGGGAGAGTGTAAAAGACAGATCTCTAACCTGGAAGGACATCTGGAGCATGGAAGGCCACCGGATTAAGTTCCTGCTGTGTTCTACATATGATGTCCTGCCCACCCCATCAAACCTCCATACTTGGGGAATGGTAGAGAGTCCCAGCTGTACACTCTGTGGAAAGATAGCCAACCTGGAGCATGTCCTCTCCTCTTGTCACTCAAGTTTAGCAGATGGCAAGTTCCGGTGGCGTCATGACCAGATCCTTGCTCAGCTGGCAGAGGGTGTTGAGCAGGCCAGGAAGAGGACAAGGCAGCTCTCTAATGGGCCTCGCTTCATCCACTTCATCAGGGCAGGTGAAAGCGCAGCAGCAGGAGGGAGGAACAAAGGAATCCTGGCCACGGCAAGCGACTGGGAGATGCGGGTCGACCTGAAGAAGCAGCTGAAATTCCCAGAGGAGATAGCCCACACAACCCTGAGACCTGATATTGTTCTGTGGTCTAAAGGAACTAAACAGGTGGTGCTTATCGAGCTGACAGTACCCTGGGAAGAGAGGATAGAGGAGGCGTATGAACGCAAACTCAAAAAATACCAAACCCTCATCCTCAAGAGCCAGCTAAATGGATGGAAGGCCTGGAACTTACCGGTGGAGGTGGGCTGTAGAGGCTTTGCGGGGCGGTCGCTCTGGAGAGCCCTCGGACTGCTGGGGGTCGAGGGGCTGGCTAGGAAGCGGCTGGTAGCCAACACCACTAAAAGGGCAGAAGAAGCATCACGCTGGATTTGGATACAAAGAAAGGTGTGGTGGCAGAGCCGACCTACTGAAGGACTAGGGACATAGAGTTGGGTGGCATTCAGCAGGGGTAGAGCCAGGACGCTGGATCTGCCGTCGAGCCCCTCCGAAGCGTCATGGGCTTAATTCGACGAAACGTTAATGACGGGGGGTGCCCATTTGAGAACCTTCTGATGCCAACCAACTGATGTCCAGTTAAGGTATGCGGTCAAACTTAGTCTTGACTCAGGGAGGAGGACGTCCCTGCCATGCAGAGTCCCGATGGTGCCTTGATAGAAGGAGAGATGAAGAGAGCGAGGCCACAGGCTCACAGATGGTGCAGGGGCGAGTACCTGTAAAGGTGAGCCAGTTGCGATACCCTTATCGTATTTTGCATATGCATATATATATATATATATATATATATATATATATATATATATATATATATATATATATATATATACACACACATACATGTATGTATATATACACAACATATACATTTCATAATATGTGTACCTCTTTGTGTCCCTATTGTTTTGAGCTGTTACAAAAAAGCATGTTCAATAAACTAATATTTGCATAAATAAAACAAGTTTCCTAGTAATCGCGTTTCCAATATTGCGGCTTCCCCACTTTGCGGATATTTTTTTAAAGCATACAAAAACAAATTTGGTCCCAAGGTAAGTGTTTTCGAGAATAAATATGGCTGAATAAATAAAAAATATAAGTAATACAGTCATGAGAGAAGACCAAACCAATCAGAGTGTACCATGAATTGATTAACGTGGACCCCGACTTAAACAAGTTGAAAAACTTATTTGGGTGTTAGCATTTAGTGGTCAATTGTACGGAATATGTACTTTTCTGTACTTATAAAAGTTTCAATCAATCAATCAAGTGTGCTGTTCAATACCGTGGACAACGATAGGTTCAGGTTCAGGCAGCATTACTATAATGAATTAAAATAGTGTTAAAGTGACCAAAGGCTGTTATTTTATATCTGGAGGGATCTCATCATGTTTGAAGAAATGTATTTAGTAGGTCATAATTTTTTGTTTTTGTTCTCTAGTTTTGAAGATATTTGATTTATAATTAATGATTCCTACTTAACGCAAATTAATTTATGCTGTCATGTCATAAACGAGGGACAACTACACATTTTGATAGGATACGCTTTTTAAAGATAAAAAACACTTCCATTCAAGATTAATCGTAATTAATTTTGAGTTAATTATTTTATTGGTTTTATGGCACCGTTTTGAATACCATTATAATGTCAAGATTGAGTGCTTTGCCTCTGTCGTAAACTATTGCGAAAACCGATGTTTACAGTCATATACTGTAATATGGTGTATGTTCTACTTGTCACGGCGGGGTCGCATGTTTATGCGGTGGCCGTTTCCCCAAGATGCAAATGGATGTCGGGGAGCAGTGTGCAGGTAAGAAAGATGATTTATTCCAATGATCAGGCAATAATACAAAAAATTGAAACTGTGCCGATGGCACGGGAATCTACGGCAAAGGCTTAGCAAGAAGCAAGTAGTACCAACATAACTGAGGAAGGCAGGAATAAATAGCTCTCTGAGTAGTGACCGGGAGCAGGTGAGCGTCCCGACCACTAATCAGAGGCAGGTGACAAAAATCAGCACCCATGGCAATAAAGAAACCAAACAAGGGTGCTGAAATAGAACTAACTGTCATGCCTGTGAATCAGATTTGTTTGATCATGTTTATTAGGGCCGTGAATCTTTGGGTGTCAAACGATTCGATTCAATATCGATTCTAGGGTCACGATTCGATAAAATATCGATTTTTTTCGATTCGATTCTCGATTCAAGAAAGATTTTTTTCCCGGTTTTAAAAGGATTCTGTATTCATTCAATACATAGGATTTCAGCAGGATCTACCCCAGTCTGCTGACATGCTACCAGAGTGGTAGATTTTTGTAAAAAACTTTTATAATTGTAAAGGACAATGTTTTATCAACTGATTGCAATAATGTAAATTTGTTTTAACTATTAAATGAATCAAAAATATGACTTATTTTATCTTTGTGAAAATATTGGACACAGTGTGTTGTCAAGCTTATGAGATGCGATGCAAGTGTAAGCCACTGTGACACTATTGTTCTTTTTTATTATTTTTATAAATATCTAATGATAATGTCAATGAGGGATTTTTAATCACTGCTATGCTGAAATTATAACTAATATTGATACTGTTGTTGATAATATTCATTTTTGTTTCACTACTTTTGGTTTGTTCTGTGTCGTGTTTGTGTCTCCTCTCAATTGCTCTGTTTATTGCAGTTCTGAGTGTTGCTGGGTCAGGTTTGTTTTTTGGAATTGGATTGCATTGTTATGGTATTGCTGTTTAGTGGTTTGTTGGATTGATTAAAAAAAAAAATATATATAAGTATATATATAATTTTTTTAATTACAAAAAAAAAAAAAATCGTTTTTTTTGTTTTTTTTTAATTAGAATCGATTCTGAATCGCACAACATAAACGATTCGATTTGTATTCGAATCGATTTATTTTCCCACACCCCTAATGTTTATGTTTTGTTTTTTGAAGTCTTGTTTACCGTTTTGCACTTCCTGGTTTTGTTTGTTTCCATTGATACTCATTAGTTTTTTTTTTCTTTGTCATGAAAAAGGGACGTTTTGGTCATGAAAAAGGGAGGTTTTTGTGGTTGGTGCACTAATTGTAAGTGTATATTGTGTTTTTTATGTTGATTTAATAAAAAAATAAAAATAAAAAATAAACTTTTTTTTTTTTATAAAAATTAATAAAAAATGATTCTGCAGCCCAGTACCGGTGGTTGGGGACCACTGCCTTAATTCACGCCTGGCTCGTCCCAAATTCCCTCTGCGTCGAAGAAGCAAAACCAATCCAAGTCAAAGTCCTGACACTAATCACCAACAAAGGAAATATCAAACTCAACAAAATACGGACCCGGGTAACGGATCTTGACAGTACTGTTGTTTAATATTGTATAGACGTAGTTACTTTTGCAACCCGACCGCCAAACAAAACACAAACACAGGGCCGAAATGTCCACATATCTAAAATGTCTTTATATGAAACAGGACATCTAAAGAGTACTTTCCAATGCTACATTTTCAAATTTGTCATTTCCTGTCTTGTCGTTGTCAGTGTGATCTTTTGTTCCCCGAACGTGACAGTTATTGTCTGCTGTCAGCGTCAAGTCCACTTCCGAAGAAAAGTAAGGAGTCATTATAAATACCAATGTTTTTAAAGTGTGTGTATTGGGAACAAGAAAACAACCACACGCTGAGTAAGGTGTTGCCGGAGGAGGGAGGTAATGATTTGGGCCAAGCGGGGATCAGCGTCGCAAAGAGCGTTTGTTTGCCCGCCTCCCAAACTGCATCTTTACCCCGTTTCTCTATCTCTACCCTCAAAAGCGATCTTATTTGGACCGAACCCTGTGCTACTTCTCATTCCGAAGTTCTCAAACGCTACAATCAAGAAGAAAAAAAACACAGCCGCGCCCTCTTCCCCTGTAATAACAATAACGCCTTTTAACTATTCTCTCTTGTAATTGTTTATTGACTGAATGCTCGCCGAAGCCTTGAAGAAAGTGAGCCCGTGTTTGCATGATTGGCCACATTGTGAGGAGACGAGGAGTGGGGAAGAAGGGGAGGCGGTCATGATGATGGGAACGCACCACACTTGTGTGCAGGAAGAACGCCAAAGAGGAGCGCAATCAGGTCCAATCAAGATGTTATTGATTTGGGTGCTTGATTTTGGCTGCCTCCAAGCCAACACCTGGCTCTTGTCGCAGTGGGACGCTGCGGATCGTTGGCAGCAAAGACACTTATATGGCTCTTGCTGTCGCATATTCTCACATAAGTATTATTATTATTGTGGTTTTGTCCAACCCCTGCACTGGTCTTGTTCCTAAAGCTGTGGCCAGTACGTCAGAAAATGTAAGCTTCCTTTGTGTGAATGCTGCAAACCATTCCACTTTCAAAATGTCCGGCTTAATTCATTACATGCGTGCTACTGTTTTTTTATTTTTGTTTTCCAAAAATGCTCACATTTTCAGGAATTCCACATTTTCCCAATTAAAATTAATGGGCAATTTTTCAAACTTTAGCATTTCTCAACCGATGCAAACCATTCGAAAGTCAAAATGCTCCTTCCTAATATTAGTCAATTACTAGCACACTAACATTATTGGCATGTTAGCATGCTAGTATTTTTTGCTATTTTTGCATGTGTAAACTTCAGAGTCTGATGATTTGGTACTTGACGCATGGTAACTGTTAGCATGCAAACGTTAGCATGGAAGCATGGTTTTGTCACGCCAAATTTTTTCCCCCCAGAAGACATTTAGCGTGACAACCCCTCTAATGCCTGAAGGACCCCAATGAGGGTGGAATGATCTTAAAGCAGCCCACACAGCTGCCTGTTTTAAAAGCATTATAATTGGCTGATTGTCATTGGTGAAGAAAAAATATTAGCCTTCCAGCATGCTAACCTTTCAAGCTATTTTTGCTTCGCTAGATTTGCAGCTGTAACCCTTAAAAGTTATATAACTTGGTATTATCACCCCCTCATTGGGGTCCTTCAGGCATTAGAGGGGCAGTCACGCCAAATGTCTTCCGGGGGGAAGGTTTTTGTAGGGGGGAAGAAATTTGGCGTGACAGCTTAAAGGGGAACATTATCACCAAACCTATGCGAGCGTCAATATATACCTTGATGTTGCAGAAAAAAGACCAAGTATTTTTTTAACCGATTTCCGAACACTTAATGGGTGAATTTTGGCAAATTAAACGCCTTTCTGTTTATCGGTCTTTTAGCGATGACACCAGAACGTGACGTCACCGAGGTAACACACCCGCCATATTCATTTTCACATACAAACACCGGGTCTGTTATTTTCCGTTTTTTCGACTATTTTTTGGAACCTTGGAGACATCATGCCTCGTCGGTGTGTTGTTGGAGGGTGTAACAACACTAACAGGGAGGGATTCAAGTTGCACCACTGGCAAGAAATCTTCCGCCAGACCCCCATTGAATGTACCAGAGTGTCTTCACATTTGACCGGCGATGCTAAGGCAGACATGGCACAGAGATGTATGGATAACCTGCAGATGCATTTGCAACGATTAAGTCAACGAAATCACAAAGGTGAGTTTTGTTGATGTTGACTTATGTGCTAATCAGACATATTTGGTCACGGCATGACTGCCAGCTAATCGATGCTAACATGCTACGCTAATCGATGCTAACATGCTATTTACGCTAGCTGTATGTACATTTGAAACTAGATACCCACATTTAATGCGAAACAAACACTTACCAATCGACGGATTTAAGTTGCTCCAGTGTCACAAGATGTGAAAGTCCTGATCGTTTGGTCCGCACATTTTACCGGCGATGCTAATAAGGCAGCCATGCTATGGGCCACTTCATTAGGTACACCCACGCTATAGCCGAATAGCGTCAATAGCTATTCGCCCAATAGCTTCAATTTCTTCTTCAATTTCGTTTTCGCTATCTGCCTCCATACTCCGACCATCTGTTTCAATACATGCGTAATCTGTTGAATCGCTTAAACCGCTGAAATCCGAGTCTGAATCCGAGCTAAGGTCGCTATATCTTGCTGTGGTAACCGCCATGTTGTTTGTATTGGCAGCCCTGTATGACGTCACAGGGAAATGGATAGTGGTTTCGAAGATAGCGAAAATAAGGCACTTTAAAGCTTTATTTAGGGATATTCCGGGACCGGTAACATTTTGAAAAAAACTTCCAAAAATACAACAAGCCACTGGGAACTGATTTTTATTGTTTTTAACCCTTTTGAAATTGTGATAATGTTCCCCCTTAAGCATGTAAGCATGTTTACATTAGCATTATAGCTTTTTGGGGCTAATTTTGCTGACATACACCCCGCAGTCAACTATTTTGATACTTGAGGCATGTTTATTGTTAGCATGCTAAAGTTAGCACCTTAGCTTTTTGGGGCTCGTTTTACAGATATTCAACTCACAGTCACATAAGACTTGAAAGGACAGGGATTTAGCAATGCATTGAGAGTACTGGGTAGCCATTGTTGCTGGACAACATTTTTGTTTACATGGCTGTATTAAAGCAACAAACTGGATTCAAATGGATCATATGGAAGGGGGAAAAACATCATGGGGCCGTTCCACAGGTTTGCCACCTTAAAAAATAGAGATAGAATTGATCCATATGAGCACATCCAATAGACGATATTTGAGCAAGCTGCCGAACAAGTCTTGTATTCTGGTCTTCAATGGAGTCAGCTGTTTACAGGCCAAACATTTCGGAATGCCAAGTCAGTAAAGGCTTACCAACAAACAAACTTTGGATGTGTGTAACACTCTGGAATTATACATCAGAAAGAGAAGACTGTCATCCTTTCAGAGGTAAGTCATCGTGACTTGTCACCATGCATATTAGTTTCAAACTAAATATATTTCAAGTCTGAAATACCATCCATCCATCTTCTTCCACTTATCTGAGGTTGAGTCGCGGGACCAGCAGCCTAAGCAAGCTTCCCTCTCCCAAGCCACTCCGTCCAGATCCTCCTGGGGAATCTCGAGGCGTTCCCAGGCCAGCCGAGAGACATAGTCTTCCCAATGTGTCCTGGGTCTTCCCCTAGGGAGGCATTAGGGTGGCATCCTGACCAGATGCCCGAACCACCTCATCTGGCTCCTCTCGATGTGGAGGAGCAGGGGCTTTACTTTGAACTCCTCCCGGAGGGCAGAGCTTCTTACCCTATCTCTAAGGGAGAGCCCCTCCACCCGGCTAAGGAAGCTCATTTTAACCGCTTGTACCCGTGATCTTGTCCTTTCAGTCATAACCCAAAGCTCATGACCATAGGTGAAGATGGGAACGTAGATGGACCAGTAAACTGAGAGCTTTGCTTTACGGTTCAGCTCCTTCTTCACCACAACTGAACGATACAGCATCCGCATTACTGAAGACGCTGCACCAATCCGCCTGTCGATCTCACAATCCACTCTTCCCTCACTCGTGAACAAGTCTCTGAGGTACTTGAACTCCTCCACTTGGGGCAAGGTCTCCTCCCCAACCAGGAAATGGCACGCCGCCTTTTTCCGGGCGAGCAACATGGACTCGGACTTGGAGGTGCTGATTCTCATCCCAGTCGCTTCACACTCGGCTGCGAACCAATCCGGTGAGAGCTGAAGATCTTGGCCAGATGAAGCCATCAGGACCACATCATCTGCAAAAAGCAGAGACTTAATCCTGCAGCCACCAAACCGTATCACCTCAATGCCTTGACTGCGCCTAGAAATTCTATCCATAAAAGTTATGAACAGAATCAGTGACAAAGGGCAGCCTTGGCGGAGTCCAACCCTCACTTGAAACGTGTCCGACTTACTGCTGGAAATGCGGACCAAGCTCTGACACTGATTGTACAGGGAGCGGACCAACACAATAAGACAGTCCGATACCCCATACTCTCTGAGCACTCCCCACAGGACTTCCAGAGGGACACGGTCGAATGCCTTCTGCAAGTCTACAAAGCACATGTAGCCTGGTTGGGCAAACTTCCAATGCCCCTCAAGGACTTTGCCGAGAGTATAGAGCTGGTCCACAGTTCCACGACCAGGACGAAACACACACTGTTGTCCTGAATCCAAGGTTCGACTATCCGGCGTAGCGTCCTCTCCAGTACACCTGAATAGACCTATCCGGGAAGGCTGAGGAGTGTGATCCTACGATAGTTGGAACACACCCTTTTAAAGAGAGGAACCACCACCCCGGTCTGCCAATGCAGAGGTAATGCCCCCGATGTCCATGCGATGTTGCATAGTCTTGTCAACCAAAACAACCCCACAGCATCCAGAGCCTTGAGGAACTCCGGACGGATCTCATCTACCCCCGGGGCCTAGCCACCGAGGAGCTTTTTAACTACCTCAGCAACCTCAGCCCCAGAAATAGGAGTAGTCTGAAATACATTGTGCATTAATGTGGGAAACATTTAAAGTCTTCTCAGTTATTGATCGATGAATAGGAGTTTTGCTTTTTTCCCCAAATACTGTACGTTGTCCGTAACCCGCAAATAGCTTAGCTAAGCTTAGCTAATGCTATCATCCTACTAAATGCTGTGCAACAGAATAAAACAAGCTTTGATTCAAACTTACCGTGAGCCATGAGCACTCCAACATGTACGGGGGGATGGCGTTAAAAGTAATGTTTGATCGTGATGCTATCCAGACTATTCATTGTCTCTTTATTAGTTCTCTAACCCGACTTATTTGGTCTTGCTCCTACGCTGAAAATGGCAGAAAATGAGACGAATTAAGCTAAATATTTTTTTTCCTCAAACGGTTATGACAACCATTGTCGAAACACGTTAATACCACGTTTTGAACTTGTTGAAGAAAAGAACAAAATTTTAAGACAGAGTCTAGCATTCAGAAGTGTAAATAAGTTAAATTATATTTATATAGCGCTTTTCTCTAGTGACTCAAAGCGCCTTAGATAGAGAAACCCAATATCTAAGTTACATTTTTAAACCAGTGTGGGTGGCACTGAGAGCAGGTGGGTAAAGTTTCTTGCCCAAGGAACACAACGGCAGTGACTAGGATGGCGGAAGCAGGATTGAACCTGCAACCCTCGAGTTCCTGGCACGGCCGCTCTACCAACCGAGCTATACCGCTAAAATAAGCTATTCGAAGGCCAGAAAGAACCACCACGCATTGCCTTTCCACGTCAAACTTCGAGCCCTATGTTTAGTATTTGACACATGCTTGCTGTGGCATTTTAATATAGCATGTTAACTTTTTTACCCTTTTGTCAAGGTCCTATTTAATAAAATATGTCAATAGTCATATTTTTTGTTACCATACACTATCTGGCTAATGTGCTAATTCTTAGCATTTCAGTTTGGCTTTGGTTTTGGCTTTTCAGCAATTATGTAATTTGTACCCAAATTGCCTTTTCTAGTTGAATATTGTGGTCCAGTGATGTTTTTTGATGTTTGTTTGTTTTTTGCTTATACACAACCATCGTGAATTTAAAATAATAAAAGCAGCCGTGTAAGCAACTTGAGTTTTCTTAGTCACTGCCGTCGTGTCCTTGAGCAAGACACTTTGCCCACCTGCTCCCAGTGCCACTCACATTAGTTTAAATGTAAAGCGCTTTGAGTCTTTAGAGAAAAGAGCTATGTAAATATGATTCACTTCACAAGAGGATATTGAAGTAGAGACTTTCAACTTCAATTTAGGAGGTTTCAAAAATATATGATATTCACTATTCAGGAATTACAGACATTTTTTTATGGACTATAAACCAATTTCTTCAGGGTCATTTGGCAAAATTGTGCAGTCAGGCCTCATGATTGTATGTTGTTGTTTTTTTTTGCATCAAGCTCTCTCTGCACACAAAAATGGTAAAATGATGTCAAAACTTGCACCCTGAGTAATAGTTTTCTGACAAATGCACCACATGGTGGCACTGTTAGTAAAGACTGCAAAAGTAGACTCGGCTGGAAATTTTTCACACAACTAAATGCTTTGCTAAATTATCACATTTGGTACACATCTTTCTGGGAATGACAAGTACCTTTGTTTGAAATTTGAGCAATATTGGTTAAAAAACATGGCTGCCATCACGCTAAAGGTCTTATTTATTTACAGTATTAACCATATTTTGGTAATTTTAAGCATTACTCGAACTAATTTCCCGGGCGCATTTATTTTCATTTCCATTGCAGCACACTTATGTGCGTTATAATAATGGCAGACGTTTTAATAGAAGACAAAACTGAATATCTGGAGAATGAGCTAAAAAAACAAAACAAAAAAAAAACAGTGTTTGCTCATGCAATAACGATAAGCTTGGTTTTAATGCAGGTTACGAGACATAAATGTAATATTGTTCGCGGTTTTTGGAGTGATTTTGAGGCAAAATGGATGGCTCCCATTAGCCGTATTGCTATCCACCTAGAAGGAGCCGATTATTTAAAATTAGACTGAAAAAAAAAAAAAAAAAAACTTGTGTTCTTGTTTCTCATAAAGATTATGAACGGTAAGCTAAACTAAAAAAAAAACTGCTCCATAAACCACGATGATAAAAGTTTAAGGATGTACAGTGGGGCAAAAAAGTATTTCGTCAGCCACCGATTGTGCAAGTTTTCCCACTTAAAATGATGACAAAGGTCTGTAATTTTCATCATAGGTACACTTCAACTGTGAGAGACAGAATGTTAAAAAAAATCCAGGAATTCACATTGTAGGAATTTTGAAGAATTTCTTTGTAAATTATGGGGGAAAATAAGTATTTAGTAAACCATTCAAAGCTCTCACTGATGGAAGGAGGTTTTGGCTCAAAATCTCACAATACATGGCCCTATTCATTCTTTCTTTAACACGGATCAATCGTCCTGTCCCCTTAGCAGAAAAACAGCCCCAAAGCATGATGTTTCCACCCCCATGCTTCATAGTAGGTATGGTGTTCTTGGGATGCAACTCAGTATTCTTCTTCCTCCAAACACAACGAGTTGAGTTTATACCAAAATGGATACATGGATGATACAGCAGAGGATTGAGAGAATGTCATGTGGTCAGATGAAACCAAAATAGAACTTTTTAGTATAAACTCAACTCGTCGTGTTTGGAGGAAGAAGAATACTGAGTTGCATCCCAAGAACACCACACCTACTGTGAAGCATGGGGGTGGAAACTTCATACTTTGGGGCTGTTTTTATGCTAAGGGGACAGGACGATTGATTTTAAGTGGGAGAACTTGCACAATCGGTGGCTAACTAAATACTTTTTTGCCCCACTGTATTTATTGCCCGTATGCTAGCTTTCCTTCCAATAGGGCGCGCTACAAATGTTAGTTATTTTCACATGAAGATGAATAGAACTTGGAAGAAACCCCTTTGCAATGTTTGCGTAGGTTTTTTTTTTAAGAATATTTGTGAAAGGTGTATAGTTTGTATTTGATGGTAAAATTGTATTATTTTCTATTGTCATGAGTACTCTGGTCAGTGTGGTGTTTGTGTGTGTGTGTGTGTGTGTGTGTGTAGCCGTATGTTAATCAATACCGTTAATGTAGCAATGAATTAGTAGTTTAGATGTCACGGGACGCTTAACACAGCTGATCCTTACCAGACATCACCCCTCACACACACAAACACACGCACACATGCACACACACACAGGACCCCTGGGGACCACAGGCGGACATTGTATAGTAGGCTAATTATCTCAAATTGCTAAAGTAGTGGAGAGGTTGTGTGTATGTGTGCGTGTGGGTGTGTGTGTGTGTGCATGATCTCACAGCTGCTCCTGGTGTCAAGTCTTTGATAGATGAGAGATGGAGAGAGTGTTCATTTACTGCTCGGAAACACACACACACACACACACACACACACACACACCTGACTGCTCATTTATGGCTCTAACAGATTGGTCTTTTGTTGCCAAGTCACCGGTTCATGCAGCGAATACAGCCCGAGTTCAGGGTACGACGCTCCGGGGAGAAAGGCGCCCCGTCTGCAGCCCTAAATCTCTTAAATGCTGCAAGGCGACCCGCTAAGAAATTGGGCTTGTAATTAGGAAATTAGTGGAGTCATAAAGAGACGATAGCATGGTGAGGCTGGTGTGTGTGTGTGTGTGTGTGTGTGTGTGTGTGTGTGTGTGTGTGTGTGTATGTGTGTGTGTGTGTGTGTGTGTGTGTGCGTGCGTGCGTGCGTGCGTGCGTGCATGCGTGCGTGCGTGCGTGCGTGTGTGTGTGTGTGTGCTTTAGATCTTACACCAAGATCTCCTCATTTGTACATTGATGTGTTTTTGTAGATGGATGGATGAATGATGGATTAATTTACAGTTGGAATTGTGGATCCTTAGATAAATGGATAGGTAAATAGATGAATGGATCAACAGATGCAATGATGCAAAATAAATAGATGGACAATTACATGGATGCATGGATAAATAGTTTGCATAGGGATGAACAGTGGATGGATGATAAATACGCGAATGGCTGGACAGAAGTAGAAGAATGATACAGTGGGGCAAAAAAGTATTTAGTCAGCCACCGATTGTGCAAGTTCTCCCACTTAAAATGATGACAGAGGTCTGTAATTTTCATCATAGGTACACTTCAACTGTGAGAGACAGAATGTGAAAAAACATACAGGAATTCACATTGTAGGAATTTTAAATAATTTGTTTGTAAATTATGGCAGAAAATAAGTATTGGGTCAACCATTCAAAGCTCTCATTGATAGAAGGAGGTTTTGGCTCAAAATCTCACGATACATGGCCCCATTCATTCTTTCCTTAACACGGATCAATCGTCCTGTCCCCTTAGCAGAAAAACAGCCCCAAAGCATGATGTTTCCACCCCCATGCTTCACAGTAGGTATGGTGTTCTTGGGATGCTACTCAGTATTCTTCTTCATCTAAACACGACGAGTTGAGTTTATACCAAAATGGATACATGGATGATACAGCAGAGGATTGGGAGAATGTCATGTGGTCAGATGAAACCAAAATACAACGTTTTCAATGGAACATTTTATATGTTCCATTGAAAATATACAACATTACACATGGCACTGAAAAATCTAACAAAATATTTTAGTATGACTTTGGTAAGCAATTAAGCCATACCGCTTGATGGATTGTCGGCGCATTAAACATACAAGTATTATTATGGTGTGTGTATAAAGTAAGAAATACGTTTGTATTATCTGCCGTTTTGTTTTGCAATATTATCCAAAAGCAACTGTTCTTACTTTCTGGTACCTGCTGATCTGTATTTGGGATCTGTGTAAATCCTTAAAAATTGTGCGAGTCCGCCTTTGTAGTCCGTGGTGACACTGTAGTCGATAAGCTTGTTCTTTTTCTCTATCTTGTTGTTATGAGACATTCATCCTCCACTGTTGCTGTTGCTAATATAAAAATAATGTAAAGTTCTTACTTATATCTGTCAGTAAACTCGCCATTAAAGTGCTAAAACATACCGGTGTAGTGAGTTTTTAAGTTATTCACCCGAGGACCTTTAGTTAGTAGCTTGTTCCGGTCAGACGTTTGTTCACGAGACACATTTTCGGCGTTGTCGTTGTTTCTGGATGAGGAGATGCTGCTCTGTTATTGATGTAAGATTGATACATAGATATATAGATAGATAGATAGATAGATAGATAGATAGATAGATAGATAGATAGATAGATAGATAGATAGATAGATAGATAGATAGATAGATAGATAGATAGATAGATAGATAGATAGATAGATAGTACTTTATTGATTTCTTCAGGAGAGTTCCTTCAGGAAAATTAAAATTCCAGCAGCAGTGTACAGAGTTGAGATCAATTTAAAAAAAGGAAATAATGGGGGTTTAAATGGAAACAAAATAGAGAAATACTACAATAAGAATAAAAAATAAAAAGCAACAATGGGAATAAAAATATAACAGTAAAATAAGAATATAACAAGAGAAAGTAGGCAGTAGTGACCATGTTATAAAAACGTATTGCACTGTTATTGTTTTGCATCCCCTGTCATCATAAGTAAAGTCTGAATGTCATAAAAACAGTTAACTCCATCTTTTAACACTTCTTTCACTCCTGTCCTTGCATGCTACACCGTTACAACAAAGATGACGAGAAGAATACGCTGCCGAAGGTGAGCCACGTAAATAAGACCGCCCACAAAAAGGTGCATCCGGAAGTGATTGTCAGAAAGCGGCTGGAAGATGATCTGTAAAACATAATCCATCCAACATTTTGACCAAAGAACCACTATTACATGTTATGTAGACCACAAAGAAGTGTTTTCCATTAAGAAAAAAAAAATAATAATATGGCTTCTTTAATGCGCCCTATAATGTGCACCTTATATATGAAAAAAGATTGCATAAAACTATTCCTCGGCAGTGAGCCTTATGGCCCGGAAAATACGGTAATTATATTTCAGTGAATAATGACATATGACTATGTTAATTTTCCTCATTCATGTTGCTGTTTGTGTTACAGACTGAGTACGAATGCTCTTTTGGAGTCGTTGGTGCTACGCCCCTGTATAAGTGTGTATATATTGACAAAAGGACGCGTTCGCCACACAAGGAAGTTGAAAGAAGTTGGATGCATAGACACACACGCTCATTCCTCCATACGTCCATCACTTTGATATTGATGATGTGACAGGGCCCCAGACTGAAATACACAACCTCATCTGCTTTAAATGACCTGCCATCTACACACACACCTGCGCCAGCTGTGTTTGTGTCTAAGTGTGTGCGCGCGGGCGTATGCAGAAGGCCGGGGCAGGCGGGGGCGGGGGTGTAGTGCCACTTGGGATAGAGAGGTGCAGGAACGCCCATGACCCCGCTCACAGAGAGCAACACACACCTAGAAGAGTAACAACAGAGCGGGTGGGCTGTGAAATGAGCTGTAATGCATGGGGGATATTAAACTGCCACATGTGTTCTGTTTACCATTCCCTAATTAACCCCCGAGCTGTCTTCTCACACACACACAGACACACACGTATGTTCACTCCAAAGCATGCATACACACATCACAACAGCATCATGACTGCTGCTACGTCCACATTTCAATAAACAACGAAGTGTGTGTTGTTGAAATGAAAAGATTTCATCGGAGTGCAGCATAGGCCACTTGCAGCTCTCCGGCTGTGTAAAAATGAGAGGCTTAATAATAGAATTCACGGCGGTGCTCTCTCCTAAGGTGTCTTACACACACAAACACACACACACACACACACACACACACACACACGTATCCAAGTCAACTGACAAAGACACTCAGTCAGTGCTGGAGGAAGTAAGAAAGTCTAATTGAAAAGAGCCAAGCAGAGCAGAAATCTGATAGCTGCAGTCAGGCCTGAGGGGATGACAGAATAGATGTAAGTGCTATTCAGGGGGGGGCGGGGGACAAGGCGACAGCCAGGTAGAGACACGTGTCAAAGACTCCCAACTCGTCACTTTCGCAACTGGTTAGCATTGAATGTTTGGATTTGGTACCAAAACTCGGTGTGTTTTGTGGGGCTTGAAAATGGCGTTGTTGTTGCTGCATGGAATGTCTGCGGGACTTTGTACAAAAAGTTGGAAAAAAAGTCTGAGAAATCTTCAAAAATCAGCAAGGCTTCTACTATTATACACCCTCATTGAGTCGTAATTATTTTAGAAATACAGAGGTACCTGTTGGTTCTGTGACGAAGCTCTCAACTCAAAAAAACTTGGATCTCAAATCAACATTGTCCACTGAAATAAATTGAAATCAATATTATACGGGATGACTTCAACAAGTAACATGCCTTTTAAAGGCCTACTGAAATG
The DNA here is from genome assembly GCF_033978795.1 of Nerophis ophidion. Taxonomy (NCBI): domain Eukaryota; kingdom Metazoa; phylum Chordata; class Actinopteri; order Syngnathiformes; family Syngnathidae; genus Nerophis; species Nerophis ophidion. The sequence goes on along the minus strand of NC_084614.1, from coordinate 24,194,968 downwards.
AGATTTTCTTATTTAAACAGGGATAGCAGGTCCATTCTATGTGTCATACTTGATCATTTCGAGATATTGCTATATTTTTGCTGAAAGGAGAGAACATCGACGATAAAGTTCGCAACTTTTGGTCGCTAATAAAAAAGCCTTGCCTGTACCAGAAGTCGCAGACGATGACGTCACCCGTGTGAGGACTCCTCACATCCTCACATTGTTTATAATGGGAGCCTCCGACAAAAAGGGATATTCGGACCGAGAAAACGACAATTTCCCCATTAGTTTGAGCGAGGATGAAAGATTTGTGGCTGAGGATATTGATAGCGAAGGACTAGAAAAAAATAGATAAAGAAAGTTTAAAAAAAAAGGTGATTGCATTGTGAGCGATTCAGATATTTTTAGACACATTTACTAGGATAATTCTGGATGATCCCTTATCTGCTTATGTTTTTAATAGTGTTTTAGTGAGATTTTAGGGATTGTAAAGACATACCTCGAGGTCGGATGGCTGCGGTAAACACGCAGTGTCTCAGAAAGAAGCCGAGGAGCCAAGCTCACAACTGCCTTTTTTGACATGACAGCTGCTGCAGGACGACGAATAATCCATTGATGTCTCCGGTAAGATATATCAATCAATCAATGTTTACTTATATAGCCCTAAATCACTAGTGTCTCAAAGGGCTGCACAAACCACCACGACATCCTCGGTAGGCCCACATAAGGGCAAGGAAAACTCACACCCAGTGGGACATTGGTGACAATAATGACCCAGTGGGACGTCGGTGACAATGATGACTATGAGAACCTTAGAGAGGAGGAAAGCAATGGATGTCGAGCGGATCTAACAGGATACTTCGAAAGTTCAATCCACAATGGATACAACACAGTCGCGAGAGTCCAGTCCAAGGAGGATCCAAGACACAGCAGCGAGAGTCCCGTTCACAGCGGAGCCAGCAGGAAACCATCCCAAGCGTAGGCGGACCAGCAGCGCAGAGATGTCCCCAGCCGATACACAGGCGAGCAGTACATGGCCACCGGATCGGACCGGACCCCCTCCACACGGGAGAGTGGGACATAGAAGAAAAAGAATACATCACAATTTCCCCATCCAAAAACATGCTAGTTGACGTAGAGAAAACATGTTCGCTTGACCGCTCTGCTTCACATCAAACAAAGAAACACCGACAGCTGCAATCCACCGCTTTCCACCAACAGCATTGTTCTTTATAGTCTCCGTTATTAAATGAACAAATTGCAAAAGATTCAGCAACCCAGATGTCCAAAATACTGTGTAATTATGCCATGAACAGAGACGACTTTTAGCCGTGTTTGGTGCAGCGCTAATATTTGCTTACAGTCCGTGACGTCACGCGCACGTGTCATCACTCCGCGCCGTTTTCAACAAGAAACTCCGCGGGAAATTTAAAATTGTAATTTAGTAAACTAAAAAGGCCGTATTTGTATGTGTTGCAATGTTAATATTTCATCATTGATATATAAACTATCAGACTGCGTGGTGGGTAGTAGTGGGTTTCAGTAGGCTTTTAAATAGTAAACATTTAGATAAAGACAAATATTGTATAAAAAACTATACAACAGCATGTACAACTAATAACTACAGTAGTTATATGAAGGAATGTAATAATATAATGCAGCATTTACCTTGGCGAGTGGACTTCTACGTCAGTGGTTCTGGAATGGGGGTACGCGTACCCATGGGGGTACTTGAAGGTATGCCAAGGGGTACGTGAGATTTTTTTTAAATATTCTAAAAATAGCACCAATTCAAAAATCCTTTATAAATACATTTATTGATTAATACTTCAAGAAAATATGAATGTAAGTTCATAAACTGTGAAAAAATACAACAATGCAATATTCAGTGTTGACAGCTAGATTTTTTGTGGACATGTTCCATAAATGTTGATGTTAAAGATGTATTTTTTTGTGAAGAAATGTTTAGAATTAAGTTCATGAATCCAGATGGAGCTCTATTACAATCCCCAAAGAGGGCACTTTAAGTTGATGATTACTTCTACATGTAGAAATCTTTATCTATAATTGAATCACTTGTTTATTTTTCAACAAGTTAATAGTTATTTATAAATCTTTTTTTCCAAATAGTTCAAGAAAGACCACTAGAAATTAGCAATATGTCACATGTGGGGAGCATGGGGATGCGGGATTTTGTTCTCCTAGGGATGCAAAGGACAATCCGGACAGGACTTGCAGGTAAGGACTTGATTTAATGGAAAAAATAACAAACCTAGTACAAAAACAGAAAACAAACCGACAGGATGAGATGCCGAGCGCACCGGAAGCTAAGGCTAACACTAGCACAGACTGTGACAACTAGCAGGGGCTGGGAGATAGGACAAACTTACGTGGCAGTCGCGTAATGCAAAACAAAGAAGCCAGCCCGACTGAACAGCAAAGGCAGGCTTAAATAATAATGTCAGTGATGACAAACAGGTGTGCGTTGGGAGCAGAAGCGCAGGTGAAAGTAATAAGTTGCTATGGTAACAAACTCGATCAGAGGTGCATGAACAGGAACTAAACGGAGTCCAAGACTAACAGAAAAACACAAATGACCCGAAAACCCCAAACAGAATAGCGGATCATAACACAATATTTTGCACTGTTATACAATTTAATAAATCAGAAACTGATGTATTTTACTTCTTTATCTCTTTTTTTTTAACCAAAAATGCTTTGCTCGGATTAGGGGGTACTTGAATTTAAAAAAATGTTCACAGGGGGTACATCACTGAAAAAAGGCTGAGAACCACTGTTCTACGTCATCTCATTCCAGCTGCTTCTCCATATTTTCATGCATAAATGTTTGACGTTAAAATGTTGTTTTAACATTATTTGCCGGCGTATCGACTCATTGTATACTCAAATTGCTTTGCCATGTTGGAGACAAGCTTAGTCATGTTTTTGATAATTTTGTTTTTTAATTCAGTGAATATGACTTTCTTCCTCCCAGTAGTTGGAAAAACAAAGTTATATTGATCTCCACTTATGAGCTAATGCTAGCAAGTAAGCCAGTTGTTTTGGGCGGATCTTACTAAGTTTTAGTGTAGGGCCGCTACTAACTACTATTTTGACAGTCGACTAGTCGGATTATAAAGCATACGAAAATTTTTAGGCTCTAATTTTTTATTGAATTTTAAATGCAGCTTAAGTTATTTTAAGCATTTGCTCACAAACAACAAAGATGACTAATCAATTTAAAAACATTTATTTATATTGCAACGGTGCTGCTCATTCATCTGTTTCAAAAATAAAATGACTAATTAAATGGTGTCCATTTTAAAGAAGGGAAAGGCAAAGTATTAAAAAAAAAAAAAAAAATTATCTTTTTTTATGCATGAAAAAAGCAGTTAAAACAGCAGCAATAAAAACAAACACCAAACCACCAAATCTAACTTTCTCAAAAAGAAAAGAGCATTTTATGATGACGTGGTTAAAAAGCTGCACCCTGGTATAATGACTATTGGTGAACTCCTGGCAGTTTTAGCACTCTGTTAGACTCATTGTATAGAATTTTATCATTGATTCCTAACATGTTAGCTATCTATGTTTAATCTTATGATACCGCCGCCTAATGTCTTAGTGATTAGCATTTATTATTGTGCCTTTTTTTCATTGCATTGCAATTTGACGCTGCTTTAAAAAGTACTTTAAAGGCCTACTGAAATGAGATTTTCTTATTTAAACGGGGATAGCAGGTCAATTCTATGTGTCATACTTGATCATTTCGCGATATTGCCATATTTTTGCTGAAAGGATTTAGTAGAGAACATCGACGATAAAGTTCGCAACTTTTGGTGCTGATAAAAAAGCCCTGCCTTTACAGGAAGTCGATGACGTCACAAGGGTGAGGGCTCCTCACGTCCTCACATTGTTTATAATGGGAGCCTCCAGCAGCAAGAGCTATTCGGACCGAGAAAACGACAATTTGCCCATTAGTTTGAGCGAGGATGAAAGATTTGTGGATGATGACATTGATAGCGAAGGACTAGAAAAAAAAGAAATAATAAAGTTTTTTTTAAAAAAGGCGATTGCATTGGGACGGATTCCGATATTTTTAGACACATTTACTAGGATAATTCTGGGAAATCCCTTATCTTTCTATTGTGTTGCTAGTGTTTTAGTGAGTTAAATAGTACCTGATAGTCGGAGGGGTGCGTCCACGGGTGTCTTGAGGCCAGTGTTTGAGGGAAGTCGACGGCAGATACAAGGACGGCCCAAACTCCACAGATCTCCGGTAAGATGCGACTTTTTAACACAATTTTCTCACCGAAACCTGCCGGTTGACAAGTGGTCGGGATCCTTGTTCGCTTGACCGCTCTGATCCATAGTAAAGCTTCACCTCCGGGAATTTTATACAAGGAATCACCGTGTGTTTGTGTGGCTAAAGGCTAAAGCTTCCCATCTCCATCTTTCTACTTTGACTTCTCCATTATTAATTTAACAAATTGCAAAAGATTCAGCAACACAGATGTCCAGAATACTGTTTAATTGCGCGATGAAAAAAGACGACTTTTAGCCGCAAATAGTGCTGCGCTAATATTTCCTGACAGTCCGTGACGTCACGCGCACGCGTCATCATTCCGCGACGTTTTCAACAAGAAACTACGCGGGAAATTTAAAATTGCAATTTAGTAAACTAAACCGGCCATATTTGGCATGTGTTGCAATGTTAATATTTCATCATTGATATATAAACTATCAGACTGCTTGGTCGGTAGTACTGGGTTTCAGTTAGCCTTTAATTGATATAGACACAAGTTTAGCTCGCCAACTTTGGTTAAAATGATAGTTAAAGTTATTTTTCACACAACTTTGTCTCACACTTGTTAGCTAGCTAGCAAGGTGCAAGCTAACATTCTTACCGATGTTGAGGCCGCATCCTCCGTCCAGATCTTCGACATCATGCCTGTGCTTTAAATGCTTGCGTATCACGGATGTACTGCCATGAAAACAAGTTCCGCTTTGAATGAGCAAAATAATCATGTTTTTAACAGAATAGGAGGAAATGTTCTCACTCTATACCAGACCTAGGCAAATTAAGACCCGGGGGCCACATGCTGCCCATTGAGCTTTTCAATCTGGCCCGCCGGACATTCCCAAATAATTTTTTTAGATCTTTAAGATGGAAAGTGTAGCTGCCATTATGATGTGCAGTGATGTTTTCTAACGACCGTAAGTCTCGAACCATCCCAAGTATTTCAAAGGTTGGAATCTGCGCCTGTGGATGATATACCAGTTACTATGGTAATCTAATTAGTTACTATGGTCATGTAATTAGTTACTATGGTAATGTAAGTCACAGTAGCTCAGACGAGGCACCAAGCAGTGGGGCGGGAAGCGTTTCCACAGACGCGGAAGGAGATTTTCACAACAAAGTTCTAAAGCTTAGTGATGTATCAGATGTATCAGATTGTAGGTGGGTTCATTTTGTACCCTTCACGTTCATATTTCACTGTTTGTTGCATTTTTGTTAAGTTTCACTTGATTATAAAATGTGTCGATCGAAAGAGGGTGTGACGTTCATATTTTGTCAATATCAGTGTTTTATCCTTCATAGAAAAATGTGAAATTCCATTATGTTTTTTAAGGTGGTCTGTCATAACGTTTTTGGCATTCAATCAGACTTTATTGGGAGGTTTTGTCTTAGTGTTCATAAAAATAGATATACCGCCCCCCCAGACACTTTTTTTTCTCTAAATGTGGCCCCTGAGTCAAAATAATTGCCCAGGTCTGCTCTATACTGTACATGTTTTTACTGGCTATGTTTTTGCGAGTGGCGGCAGGGACCCTCTTCCGGAACACGAGTGACAACTGTTGTTGTCAAATATAATTGTCTGTGACAAATGTTGTTGTCATTATTTGTCGACAATGTTGACTAATTGTTGCACCCCTAGTTCACTGTGATATTTTCTATGCCAACTAATAGCGGGGATACTTGTCATTCAAATTTTAGCAAGCACCTGTTGCGTCCGACTGGTCTTCCTCTCAGGGAATAAAACACACTGGTCAAGCCCAAATTATTTTGGATGACATATTTGTTGAGTAAGAAGGACCATCAAGACAGAATAGCAATACTACCAAGTTTTACTTAAGCTGTAGGAGACCAGCCCTTACAATGCGGTACTAGCAGCATCAAAAAGCGGTCTAAAAATCAAACGGAAAAAGTCAGCTTATTTAGTACGAAAACAGGCCCTTCCGACCAGAAAGAATATACAGCCTGGTTGTTCTAAACCAATAAGGATTCTTCCACAAAAAGGGAGTACAGTATACTCCCAACAGAAATTCCAGGCCTTCAAGGTGAAACACAGAGTTCACTAAGGGGCATAAGAAAAAAAACACAAAGTGTACACGTAAAAATATCAGCTTCTTTAAACATGACTATGGCTAAAGAAAGAACACTTACGAATATATGCATTCTCCACACAAATTAAAGCATAACAAAGTTGAGCTACCACTGTGTAGCGTTTTTGTGGCAAACTTTAATACGTTTTTATCAAAAAAATTCTAAAACCAACCTAAAGCATTTTAAGCCAGTCATTTCTCCAACTGTGGTACGTTTACCATTAGTGGTCTGCCAAAGAATCACTTGGTTAAAGCACAGTGTGTTTTTTTTCCATATATTCAAACACAATGTTACTGTTCAAACTGTGTAATGTTAAAGTGGCAACAAATATTAAATATACTTGTTTAATAAACCTCTGCCTTGTTGTGATGAATACTTGGGCCCACTATGCCTCTGTATTTTAATGTTGGTCATAATGGTGGTATTTGGGCAGCCTTGGTGAAAAAAGTTTGAAAACCATTGCTCTAAGCCAGGATAAAACCTGTTCGCGGGCCGTACGTTTGCCACCCCTGCTCTAAGCTATCTGAACACAAAAAAAAAACCCACATGTTAGCTTAGCAATTAGTGTCATATCTAATAGTATATATCTCATGAAAAATATACTTGTTTTATTTTTACAGTATGCCGAGGGCCAATAAAAAATGAAAATGGCCCCTGGGCTGCATTACAGCCCCTTTGGCAGCCATGTTTGTGCCATGTCTGCCCTCATCACTATCAGTTTGTAAGACCTTACAGAAAAAGTCATGCACTAAAAAAAACGGTGTGATTTTATACGTGAATTGTATGACTAATATATGACCCAACTGAGCCATAATAATTCAGAAATAGAGCTGATTTGTAGACTATTTGGCATGGGACTGTCTGACATGTTTGTGGAATGTTTTGATTGTCGGACTATAACGGGGGTCATCAACCTGCGGCTCTCGAGCCACATGCGGGTCTTTAGAGACGCACCAGTGGCTCCCTGAAGCATTTGAAAATGGACAGAGATGGGGGAAATGTTTGAATTTTTCTAGTATGTTTTTTTTGGAGGACTAACATGACACCAACCTTCCCATTATCACTGTTTAATATGTTTGTGTGTATGCTTCACTGATGAGAGTATTTGGTGAACATCGTTTTGTCCTACTAATTTTGGCGGTTCTTGAACTCACCAAACAGTTCGTTTACATGTGAACTCTTTCCTCTTTGTCTCATTTTGTCCACCAAAGTTTTATGCTGTGCCTGAATACACAAAGGTGAGCTTTGTTGATGTTATTGACTTGTTGAAGTGCTAATCAGGCATATTTGGTCACTGCATGACTTCAAGCTAATCAATGCTAACATGGAATTTAGGCTAGCTTTATGTACATATTACAGCATTATGCCTCGTATATTTGAGCTCATTTATTTTCCTTTACTTGTGTCCTCTTTGTATATAATTTGGTTTTGCATGTCTCATGACACATTATCTTTATGTAATATTGACTGCTTTTCAGATTGTTGTTTGTGTGCCATTTTGTTATCTAGCTTGCCAAAGATTGTAATACATCTATTAAAGGGGAACGTTATCACAATTTCAAAAAGATTAAAAATGACAAAAATCAGTTCCCAGTGGCTTGTTGTATTTTTTGAATTTTTTTTCTAAATTTTACCGGTCCCGGAATTTCCTTAAAAGAGCTTTAAAGTGCCTTTTTTTTGCTCTCTGCCAAGACACTGTCCATTTTCCTGTGACGTCACACAGTGCTGCCAATGTAAACAAACAATGGCGAATACCACAGCAAGATATAGCGACATTAGCTCGGATTCAGACTCGGATTTCAGGGGCTTAAGCGATTCAACAGATTACGCATGTATTGAAACGGATGGTTGGAGTATGAAAGTATTGAAGAAGAAACTGAAGCTATTGAGCGAATACCTATTGACGCTATTCATAGCCATAGCATGGCCGAATAGCTGCGTTAGCATCGCCGGTAAAATGTGCAGACCAAACGATCAGGACTTTAGCATCTTGTGACACTGGAGCAACCTAAATCCTTCGATTGGTAAGTGTTTTTTTCGCATTAAATGTGGGTGGAAGGAAGCGTAGTATAGTTGCAATTGTACATACAGTTAGTCTAAATAGCATGTTAGCATCGATTAGCTGGCAGTCACGCCGCGGCCCAATATGTCTGATTAGCACATAAGTCAACAACATCAACAAAACTCATCTTTGTGATTCCGTTGACTTTATCGTTGCAAATCTATCTGCAGGTTGTCCATACATCTCTGTGCCATGTCTGTCTTAGCATCGCCGGTAAATAGCATGTTAGCACCGATTAGCGTGGCATGTTAGCATCAATTAGCTGGCAGTCACGCCGCGACCAAATATGTCTGATTAGCACATAAGTCACCAACATCAACAAAACTCACCTTTGTGATTTTGTTGACTTTATCGTTGCAAATGCATCTGCAGGTTATCCATACATCTCTGTGCCATGTCTGTCATCGCTGGTAAAATGTGCAGACACTCTGGCACATTCGATGGGGGTCTGGCGGCAGATTTCTTGCCACTTTTGCATCTTCGGGCCAGTGGTGCAACTTGAATCCCTCCCTGTTAGTGTTGTTACACCCTCCGACAACACACCGACAAGGCATGATGTCTCCAAGGTTCCAAAAAAATAGTCGAAAAAACAGAAAATAACAAAGCTGTGACCCGGTGTTTGTAATGTGTTTGAAAAAATGAAAATGGCTACTTTCTTACCTTGGCAACGTCACGTACTGACGTCATCGCTACAAGAGCAATACACAGAAAGGCGTTTAATTCGCCAAAATTCACCCATTTAGAGTTCGGAAATCGGTTACAAAAATATATGGTCTTTTTTCTGCAACATCAAGGTATATATTGACACTTACATAGGTCTGGTGATAATGTTCACCTTTAAAAGAAGACAGCTTGCCGTTTCCTTTAACTTGGAGACACACATCTATACCTTTGGCCATTAAAAGCCAGTAATTTCCAGGAGTTATCTGACCTTCTGTGTAGCCTCTGATTTACTAATGGTTTCTAATGTTGTAAAAATGTGTAGTATGTCACACCGCGGTGAGGGATGTCTTGTCTTGGTTTTTTTGTCTTGTGAATTGCATCTATTATTTTAAAAAAGTAACTCCTATTGTTTCAGATTACTTGCCCTTCCTCTTGTGTCATCAGTCTGACGTCATCCCTGACCCCTGATTGTTTCCACCTGTTTCCCCTTACCCTCATGTGACATATAAGCCCACGCGTTCGTGCCTGTCTCGCTTCCATGTCTATGTCCATGCCTTGCCTCGTCCCACGCTTATTTTCGTGGATTTTGATTTCCCACGCTGCAATTTTGAGTTTGACTTTTCTCCTCCTCAGTAGAGTGAATTTTGTTATTTCGTTTTTTCAACCGAAGTGGTGAGTTATTTTTTTTTTTCCCTACAATTCTTTCTTTCCTCAAATTTTTGGAGTAATTTTTGCTAACCATTATTAGATTAAGATTAAGTGTAGAAATTTTCATAGTCATTGTTTTCTTCCTCCTGTTGGAGCGTTTTACGTTGATAAGTTTTATAGCAGGTACAGCGCAAATTATAGTTTGTCTCTGTTTTTGTATTTTTCTCCTTTTAGGAATGATTCTCGGTTACTCCCTTTTTTTGGAACCTTTTTCACCGACAGTTTCTGTTATTTGTAGATATTGTATTACTCTGACTCTGGAGGTGAAAGAACCGTCACAATAAAAGCCCTACTAAGTATCTCTACTCTGCATCTGAGTTCATTCCTTTGTCCAAGCTTGACATAGTATAAATATTAAATATAAGCTTTTCTGTCAATGAATATTTGCTTCAGCCTGCGACACAAAGTCGTTTTGATCGTAGGCTAATATAGCTAACATAGACACTTACGTCATTTGTTGCCTTCTTTATAAGACTTATACACGGCTTTTCATTTTTTGCGGCTCCAGACAGATTTGTTTTTTGTATTTTTGGTCCTATATGGCTCTTTCAACGTTTTGGGTTGCCGACCTTTGGACTATGATACACGAATGAAAATGGGCCTTGACTGAATCGTCATAATGTTTAAATTACTGGCATGGGCTGTCAGTTTTCAGGGTCACACAGAAAAGGTGTTTGCTGCAATCCTTTTTTTTTATTAAATTGGATGTCATGTATTGCTTAAAGGCCTACTGAAATGAGATTTTCTTATTTAAACGGGAATAGCAGGTCCATTCTATGAGTCATACTTGATCATTTCGCGATATTGCCATATTTTTGCTGAAAGGATTTAGTAGAGAACATCGACGATAAAGTTCGCAACTTTTGGTCGCTAATAAAAAAGCCTTGCCTTTACCGGAAGTATGTGCGCGTGACGTCACGAGTTGCAGGGCTCCACAAATATTCACATTTTTTTTAATGGGAGCCTCCAACAGTAAGAACAATTCGGACCGAGAAAGCGTCAATTTCCCCATTAATTTGAGCGAGGATGAACAATTCGTGAAATTACGATATTGATAGTGAAGGACTAGAAAAAAAATTAATAAATCCATTTTAAAAAAAGCGACGGCTCCGGGCGGCGGCAGTGTGAACGTTTCAGATGTATTTAGAAACATTTACTAGGATAATTCTGGAAGATCCCTTCTCTGCTCATTGTTTTAATAGTGTTTTAGTGAGAATGTAAAGACATACCTCGAGGTCGGATGGCTGCGGTGAACACGCAGTGTCTCAGAGAGAAGCCGAGGAGCCAAGCTCACAGCTGCCTTTTTTGACAGCAACTGCAGGACGACGAATAATCCAATGATGTCTCCGGTAAGATATATATCACAATTTCCCCATCCAAAAACAGGCTGGTTGACGTAGAGAAAACATGTTCGCTTGACCGCTCTGCTTCACAACAAACAAAGAAACACCGGCTGTGTCTCGGTGCTAAAGACAGCTGCAATCCACCGCTTTCCACCAACAGCGTTGTTCTTTATAGTCTCCATTATTAAATGAACACATTGCAAAAGATTCAGCAACACAGATGTCCAGAATACTGTGTAATTATGTGGTTAAAGCAGACGACTTTTTGCCGCTATTGGTGCAGCGCTTTTATTTCCTTACAGTCCGTGACATCACACGTATACGTCATCATTCCGCCACGTTTTCAACAAGAAAACTCGCGGGAAATTTAAAATTGCAGTTTAGTAAATTTAGTGTTGCAATGTTAATATTTCATCATTGTTGTACCAACTATCAGACTGCGTGGTCGGCAGTAGTGGGTTTCAGTAGGCCTTTAACTTTCCAATCATCAGCATGTGAGCTAAGTCTACTACTTACACTTTCACTCCGTAAATGGAGCAGGTGCTTGTCCTTGTCCTTCGACTTCACAAGTTTCTTTTAAACTGTCTTCTAAACAACATCAAAAAGTGCTTTATTCGTGTGTCTCTTTGTCCTGCTGACACACACACACACTCACACACACACACACACACACACACACACACACACACACACACACACACACGTGATGGACACATAACATAGACTGATGAGAGGGAGGAGAGTCATTTGTGTTGAGAGAAGCATGGCGGCAAACAAAGGCCATAGACATACACTCAGCATGCTCTTTGTCTTGTCTCCACCGTCTTAGCGCTCACATGTAATTAGCCTCACTCTCTCTGGCCGCTGAAGATACTGATAGCACACAGGAGGGGGGCACGGTGTGTGTGTGTGTGTGTGTGTGTGTGTGTGTGTGTGTGTGTGTGTGTGTGTGTGTGTGTGTGTGTGTGTGTGTGTGTGTGTGTGAGTGGGGAAATGGGACGAGGGGGTCCAAGTGTCTCACGGGACAGGTTATGACAAATAAGATTAATGTGTCCCCTATTTCCAGACTGGTGCACTGGCCTCTCTCCTCCACACACACACACACACACACTCAGAGAGTGACATCATAAAAAACACACATGCACGCCTCCCTCATGTGTTTTCTCTCAGGAGAGTCTCCATATGGGGAATATAGTTGTGTGTGTGTGTTTCTTTTGTTGTGTCAACCTTGTAGAAAAAGTGGATTTCACTCATCGCCTTGCCGATATAAATTAATTTAGACCATAAAACAAATGTACACGTTCAGCTTCTTTTTTTAATGACGAGTTTATGCCGCACCCCCCTATTTTTGTTGTCTATTTTACTTTAAATGTTGAGTAATGCGTCCACTTTTTTTTCCTTCTACAACAATCAATGGCTGTGATTTAGAGGAGGTGACACGGGCTCGCCCCCTTTTTCACCTTTAACCCCTCAGATTATTTGGTTTCTCCGTGCTTGAGTGGCTATTAAATATCAGCTAGCCCAGGCGTGTCCAAACGGTCTGCAGTGAAGGCCACATACTGAAAAATCCAAGAATGCGAGGACGAGGCACTATGATTTTTTTAGGTATTTTTGCTCTAGTTTTACCATATTTTCTGTTTCGTTTTTTTTTTTTTTATAATAGTGCCGCTGAGGTAGACCAGTGGTTCTCAAATGGGGGTACGCGTACCCCTGGGGGTACTCGAAGGTGTGCCAAGGGGTACGTGAGATTTTTTTTAAATATTCTAAAAATAGCAACAATTCAAAATCCTTTGTAAATATATTTATTGAATAATACTTTAATAAAATATGAATGTAAGTTCATAAACTGTGAAAAGAAATGCAACAATGCAATATTCAGTGTTGACAGCTAGATTTTTTTTGTGGACATGTTCCATAAATATTGATGTTAAAGATTTCTTTTTTTTTGTGAAGAAATGTTTAGAATTAAGTTGATGAATGCAGATGGATCTCTATTACAATCCCTAAAGAGGGCACTTTAAGTTGATGATTACTTCTATGTGTAGAAATCTTTATTTATAATTGAATCACTTGTTTATTTTTCAACAAGTTTTTAGTTATTTTTATATCTTTTGTTTCCAAATAGTTCAAGAAAGACCACTACAAATTATCAATATTTTTGCACTGTTATACAATTTGATAAAACAGAAACTGATGACATAGTGCTGTATTTTGCTTCTTTATCTCTTTTTTTCAACCAAAAATGCTTTGCTCTGATTAGGGCAGGGGTGTCCAAACTTTTTCCACTGAGGGCCGCACAGTGAAAAAATAAAGCAAGCGGGAGCCATTTTGATATGTTTTTATTTCAAAAACCAATACAATATGTGTAAAAATATACATTTAGGCCTCCACTCAGGCTTGGTCCCAGGGACCCCAAAGGATTTTGGTCAAAAAAATATTTAAAATGTGTCATTATTTTGTATTATTGTTATTCAAGGTTTAAATCTGTAGATCAGGGGTAGAGAACCTATGGCTCGCGAGCCAGATGTGGCTCTTTTGATGACTGCATCTGGCTCTCGGATAAATCTGCTTAACACGATACTGTAAGTAATGAATAATTCCACTTGTAATCACTGTGTTAAAAATAACGTTCAAAATATAAAACATTCCCATGCATTTTTAATCCATCCATCCGTTTTCTACCGCACTTGTTCAAGAAGTTGCGTTAATGGTAAGAAGTTATTTATTTATTATTGGTTATTTTGGGGCTTGCCACCTGGGGGTTCTTTAGACCACCAAGCACTGACATGAGAGCCTGTTTCAGGGTTAAAATATTGTTTTATTTTTCAATAAGTCTCTCAGTTGCTTTCCAGAAATTGTATTTTTCTCTTGTTCTCGCTTGCACTCTGGCTCCACCCCCAACCCCGTCTCTCCTCCTGGCTGCTGCTTATAACAGAGCGACAGGCGATTAGATAACAAGGCTCAGGTGGACAATATACGCACCTGTAGCTGATTTCGAGGCTGGTCCTGGCACAACCCAGGTTGCTGCAGGCCGGCAGGCCACGCCCCCTCAACAGTTAGCTTCAGAATAACAATGTTATTACAAAGAATAAGAGACCTATTATAGTCTAGAAATGTTGGTCTTGCTTAAAAATGCACGCGTTTAGTTGTGTTCAGTGTTAAAAAAAATATTATATGGCTCTTACGGAAATACATTTTAAAATATTTGGCTTTTCGGCTGTCTCAGCCAAAAAGGTTCCCGACCCCTGCTCTAGATCAACATTAGGTGTATCTGTCGATATAACGTTTTTAAAGATTTAAGTTGTATGCCCTTTTTGTTAAAGAAAACCCTGTTTTGTTATGGGAAAAAAACACAATATGTGCAATAGTTTCCCCCAATAGAATTTTAAAGTGGAATATTTGAGATTATAGAATAATTGGAATAAATGTCAACACATAACACCATTGATAACCATTTGTTACTATTTTTTTAGCAATGACTCAAAAACAAAATCGCATTAAAATTATTGGGAATCCAAAAGGGTCCTACTCATTAAAAATAAAAAACTTTTTTTTTTTTTTACTGTTTACTTTAAACACAATCGTCTTGAGATCAACTTCAGATCCATTTGTCAAATATAACTTTTATTGTTGTTTATGTTCTTTGTTTGTTCTTATTAGGCCCTTCTTTATAAAAAAAAAAAAACTTTGTTTTTTATATGGCAAACACAAAATATGCAAGATTTTCCCCCCAAAAAACTCAAAGTGGAATATTTAATGTGACATTGATTTTTTTTTTTTTTTAAGAAAATAACAGCCTGCCTGGAAGCTTTGTTTTGTTAGAGTAAACATTGCAACATTTTCTTGTCACATTTCACCTGTTTACTCTTTTATACCACTTTTTTTGTTTTTTATTTTTTTAGTTAAAGAATTACCGCGGGTCGCACTTTGGACACCCCTGGATTAGGGGGTACTTGAATTATAAAAAATGTTCACAGGAGGTACATCACTGAAAAAAGGTTGAAAACCACTGAGCTAGACCATAGAGGCGGGGGGAAAAAGGTATGTTTCATAACTGCTAGGACAACTACATGCTGTATGTACTTGTTTAAAATAAATAAATTGGTTCATATATATTATGTCATAACTTTCATAATATTTTTGTCATGATAATTATTGTGTTTTTATTTTTGTATTAATATACAGGACCCTTTTTGTCTCCATGGGACGACCAAGGGTCGTTTTTCCTTGAACATACTTTCCCCTTCAAGTTTATTGAAAATGTTAAAAGTGGTTATGTACAGCATTTATGTTAGAGGTGAACAAATTCATATTCTTATCTACCACAAGCAGGTTTTATACAAAATGTAATCACTGGATTCTGACAGAAAAAAACTATTTGAAAATGTATTTAGGACTTGTATGAATAATTACGTGTCCTGACTGAGCCATAACAATAATAATTAAAGCTGCAAGCAGCATTGGTCGGGTCCGCCTTTGGCTGCTTGCCACCCGACCCAAGCCCTGGTCTAAGTCAGACCTACATAGAGGATTTTGTTTCATGTCTATATGACATTCCTAACAGAAGTTACAAGCAGTTTTGTCAGGGTTTTTTCCTAGGGGCCATTAAAGCGCAATTTAGATTTTTGGGGTTTGGTTATTTATTGGATAGCAATTTTTGCCAGTCCTGATGTGTGTGTAAAATTGGGTGAGTTTTGAAGCATGTTAAGGGGGTGAAATTACGGATCGGCGTTTCTGGATGTTGTTGATAAATGGCTTTCGCTTGGCATAGTAGAGCTTTAACTTGCAGTTTGAAGCATTTTAAGGGGGTCAAATTACAGCTCAAAGAGGCAAAAATTTATTTTTTTGCGAAAATGTTGCTTTGAATGGGTTTTTGCAAAATTTGTGTTGATTTTTGCCCTCGAAGATACGACTATGAAATATAGGTCTAAGTCAGCCCTACATAGATGTTTTTGTTTCATGTCTCTACGACTTTCCTAACGGAAGTTACAAGCAGTCTGTTTTTGTTTTTTTTCTTAGGGGGCGGTAGTGCGCAATTTTGATTTTTGGGATTTGGTTGCTTAATAAGTTGGGAAGGTTTGCTGTACTGATATGTGTGTAAAATTTGGTGAGTTTTGAAGCATGTTAAGGGGGTCAAACTACAGCGCATAGGTGCGGAATAAAGAAAGAAAGAATAGTAATAATAATAATAATAAAACATTACAGTTTCAATAGGGTCCTTTGGCCCATTGCAAAAGGACTCCAGTGGAGTCCTTTGCAATGGGCCTGGCGGACCCTAACAATAACAGGGTTCGAATCTAACCACAACGACTGCGGCAAAGGTCGCGACCACCCTCGTCATTTGCCGTAAGCCCTAAAAAAATTAACCCACTTCGCGGCAAGAAGTGAGCGCCCTTGACTTTTTACTTGTTGATGGACGAGGGATGTAACAATAAACAGTATAATGATTATTCGCATTAAAATTCCAGACAGTTAAAGGCCTACTGAAACCCACTACTACCCACCACGCAGTCTGATAGTTTATACATCAATGATGAAATCTTGATATTGCAACACATGCCAATATGGCCGGGTTAGTTTACTAAATTGCCATTTTAAATTTCCCGCCGAAATATCCTGCTGAAACGTCTCGGTCTGGAGGACATTTTGTTCCAGCATCGTTCCTGGCTATTAGCTCGTCTGTTTTCATCACAAAATTCCACAGTATTCTGGACATCTGTGTTGCTGAATCTTTTGCAATTTGTTCAATGGACAATGGAGACATCAAAGAAGAAAGCTGTAGGTGGAAGCGGTGTATTGCGGCCGGCTTTAGCAACACAAGCACAGCCGGTGTTTCATTGTTTACATTCCCGAAAGATGACAGTCAAGCTTTACTATGGAACAGAGCGGTCAAGCGAACACGGTTGGATTGGAGTACACACAAAGTACAGTGTATTATGCAGCGATCATTTTGAAAGATCGTGTTTCGAAGAGGGTCCCTTGCGAAGGGCAGAGATGGGCGTCGACTGGTGCTGAAGAAAAGTGCGGGGCCGACCTTCAGGTTGTACAGGTACGACCATATAATCTCACTAAAACTCTAGTAACACAATAAGCAGATAAGGGATTTTCCAGAATTATCCTAGTAAATGTGTGTGGAGAGACGCAGCCGACGGGCCGACAGCGGGCACACAGAGGCGTTCCGGACCAGAATGGAGGTCAGGAGGCGGGGGATGCACGCGGAGCGGCAGGACGGCAATCGGAGTCAGGTGCGTAGGACACACACCTGCTCACTATCTGCGCATCTGCTCCTAGACTTTAAGAGAGGCGAAGGGGGCACGATCGAGAGGGAGAGAGGAGGAAACCACGGCAACCCGACCACGAGCACGACAACTGAGCACGCCAAGATGAGTCCCCGCCACAGACGCAGCAGACGAGCACCGAAAGGTGCAGCGCGACCAGGAAGCAGGACCGGCGCCCTAGAAATGGGCGCGCCCGACTGGCCCGAAGGAAGGTTGTGCGAACAAATAAAAGTAAATCAAACCTGCTACGACGCCTCGTGTGTCCAGTGTCACCGCAACCCACACGAGGACGGCTGGGAGTCCGTCACAATGTGTCTAATAACATCTGAATCGCTCCCACGGCCCTCTAGTCTTTTTTTCTTTTTTTTTCTAGTCTTTCACTCTCACTTTCCTCATCCACAAATCTTTCATCCTCGCTCAAATTAATGGGGAAATCGTCGCTTTCTCGGTCCGAATCGCTCTCGATGCTGGTGGCCATGATTACAAACAATGTTCAGATGTGAGGAGCTCCACAACCCGTGACGTCACGCGCATATCGTCTGCTACTTCCGGTACAGGCAAAGATTTTTTATTAGCGACCATAAGTTGCGAACTTTATCGTGGATATTCTCGACTGAATCCTTTCAGCAAAAATATGGCAATATCGCGAAATGATCAAGTATGACACATAGAATGGACCTGCTATCCCCTTTAAATAAGAAAATCTCATTTCAGTAGGCCTTTAATTTTCTAATTACCAAAAACGGTCATGCATTTTAGGCAACACAAAGTCAGTGTTGACAAAAAGCTGAAAAGTCTATATTAATAATGAATTTTTGGTGCTCTAAAATATTAGCCCTCCTTTCAGGCAACACTTGTTTTGACATTAAAAACTTAAAATTCAAGGCGTGTAATATAAAAAATAATTAAATATAATAATACCAACTCTGGATGTGTCCCGATACAACTTTTTCACTACATGTTGGTCGATACTAATATTATTTCGATACGATAGCATCAGGAATTATACATAAGTTTATTTTTGTGTGTGTTTGACCAAGTGAAATTAGTCAGAGAACAATAGCAGGTATAAAAAACACCAACCTCTCTCATTAACTGTTTGGAACGGACTGATGCTGTCTTTAAATGGGAACATTATCACCAGACCTATGTAAGCGTCAATATATACCTTGATGTTGCAGAAAAAAAGACCAGATAATTTTTTAACCGATTTCCGAACTCCAAAAGGGTGAATTTTGGCGAATTAGACACCTTTCTATTATTCGCACTCGGAGCGATGACGTCACAATGTGACGTCACACATGTAGTCAATCCGCCATTTTCTCAAACACATTACAAACACCAAGTCTAATCAGCTCTGTTATTTTCCGTTTTTTCGACTGTTTTCCGTACCTTGGAGACATCATGCCTCATCGGTGTGTTGTCGGAGGGTGTAACAACACGATCAGGGACGGATTCAAGTTGACTTACGTGGAGTGTGCATCGATTAGCACGGCATGCCAATCGATGCTAACATGCTATTTAGGCTAGCTGTATGTACATTTGTAGCTATATTTGCAACCAGCCTTTCCCTCCACCCACATTTAAAGCCAAACAAACACTTACCAATCGACAGATTTAAGTTGCTCCAGTGTCACAAGATGCAAAAGTCCCGATCGTTTGATCTGCACATTTTACCGACGATGCTAAGGCAGACATGGCACAGAGATGTATGGATATCCTGCAGATGCATTTCCAACGATAAAGTCAACAAAATCACAAAGGTGAGTTTTGTTGATGTTATTGACTTATGTGCTAATCAGACATATTTGGTCGCGGCATGACTGCCAGCTAATCGATGCTAACATGTTATTTAGGCTAGCTGTATGTACATTTGTAGCTATATTGGCATCCAGGGTTTCCCTCCACCCACATTTAATGCCAAACAAACACTTACCAATCGACGGATTTAGGTTGCTCCTGCACATTTTACCGGCGATGCTAAGGCAGACATGGCGCAGAGATGTATGGATATCCTGCAACACTCAATCGTTGGTTAGAAGGCGAACGCCGAATAGCGTCAATAGCTATTCGCTCAATAGCTTCAATTTCTTCTTCAATTTTGTTTTCGCTATTTGCCTCCATACTCCAACCATCCATCCATCCATCTATTTTCTACCGCTTATTCCCTTTAGGGGCCGCGGGGGGCGCTGGCGCCTATCTCAGCTACAATCAGGCGGAAAGCGGGGTACACCCTGGACAAGTCGCGACCTCATACTCCAACCATCCGTTTCAATACATGCATAATCTGTTGAATCGCTTAAGCCGCTGAAATCCGAGTCTGAATCCGAGCTAATGTCACTATATCTGGCTGTGCTATCCGCCATGTTTGTTTGTATTGGCATCACTGGATGACGTCACAGGAAAATGGACGTTGGCTTCACAAATACCGAAAATCAGGCGCTTTAAAGCCTTTTTTCGGGATATTCCATGACGGGTAAAATTTTGAAAAAAAATTCGAAAAATAAAATAAGCCGCTGGGAACTGATTTTTATTGGTTTGAACCCTTCCGAAATTGTGATAATGTTCCCCTTTAAGTTGGAGTGGAGTGTTAATTGGTGTTTGTTAACACTTTGTTGCCACAATAATAAATTCAGTTAAGCACATGATTTGCTAAATTGAATGGTGCAGACACGTTTGTTACTGGAAACGTTGTACATCTGCTTTTGAGACTTTATATATGTAAGTAATATGCAACAAAAATGTATTTGATACTTGTTTATATTGACAAATGTTGTGTTTTAGACTGCAAAATTGTTCAATAAAGGACTCTTATTACGGCTGTCGACCTTGTGGGCTATTGTGTGCTTAGCTGTTGCGTAGCTGCTTGTTCCTAATAGCATATGGCCTATGATTTTTAAAGTTTTGTAAATAACTTGACTAATACATACAAGAAAATACCATTCTTGTGTGTTTACTGGAGGACATTTGGATGTTAACTGTCCAGCCGTCTTTGCATAAGTAAACATACTGCTTGTAACAGAGCTTATGTTGAAAAATTTTACGTCTAAATCTAATACTTATGTATATACAGTACAGGACAAAAGTTTGGACAGACATTCTCACTTAAATGCGTTTTCTTTATTTTCATGACAGCTCATGTTATTCTATTCTGTGTTACATGTATTTTGTGTTGCACGATTGCACCCAAAAAAATTCAGAGTTTGTGAACCCGTTCTCAAACAATGGCAATAAAAACCATTCTGATTCCGATTCTGATGACTGTTAGTAGATTGTCACTGAAGGCATCAAAACTATGGCACCCGTGAAGTGAAAACCCTTTCAGGTGACTACCTCGTGAAGCTCATCGAGAGAATGCCAAGAGTGTGCAAAACAGTAATCAGATCATACTGGTTGACAAACATCTGGTTGACTGGTGCAGAACCAACAACCTGGTCCTGAACATCGACAAGACCGAGGAGATCATCGTCGACTTACAGGAAGCACCTATCCAGCCACGCTCCACTCTTCATCAACGGCACAGCGGTGGAGATGGTAAGCAGCACCTATTTCCTGGGGGTGCAGATAACTGACAATATGACCTGGTCCCTACACACTCTTTTAAAAAGAGCTCAGCAGCGCATGCATTTTTTGCGTCAGATGAAAAAAGCACAGCTCCCTCCCCATTCTCACCACGTTCTACAGAGGCACTATTGAGAGCCTGCTGACCAACAGCATCTCTGTCTGGACTGGATCCTGCCGTGCCTCAGACTGGAAGTCTCTGCAGAGAGTGGTGAGGACGGCGGAAAAGATCATCAGGAATCTTCTTCCTCCTGTCCAGGAGATCGCAAAAAGCCGCTGCCTGACCAGGGCTCAAAAAATCTGCAGAGACTCCACCCACCCCCACCAAGGACTGTTTTCACTGCTGGACTCTAGAAAGAGGTTCCGCCGCTTCCGTAACAGAACCTCCAGGTTCTGTAACAGCTTCTTTCCCTTAGGCCGTAAGACTCTTGAACGCATCATAATAATCTCCTCAATTCATCCCAAAAATGGTTTAACTCGCTGGAAAGTAAAGACAATATAACATACATCTATAAATGTGGATGCATATGCAAAAGTGAAATATATTTATCTGTTCAGTAATTCATTTATTTATTAATACACCTTATTGCTTTTTTATGCTGCACTACCATGAGCTAATGCAACAAAATTTCGTTCTTATCTGAACTGTAAAGTTCAAATTTGAAGGACAATAAAAAGGAAGTCTAAGTCTAAGGCAAAGATCAGGTGGCTATTTTGATGAAACTAGAATATAAAATGTTTTCATTTATTTCACCTTTTTTTGTTAAGTACATAACTTAACATGTGTTCATTCATAGTTTTAATGCCTTCAGTGACAATCTACAATGTAAATAGTCATGAAAATAAAGAAAACACATTGAATGAGAAGGTGTGTCCAAACTTTTGGCCTCTACTGTGTGTGTATATATATTAGGGGTTAGGGAAACAATCGATTCGAATATGAATCGAATCATTTACGTTGTGCGATTCAGAATCGATTCTCATTTTTAAAAAATCTTTTTATTTTTTTTTTTTATTTTTTTTTTTTATCAATCCATCAAACCACTATACAGCAATACAATAACAATGCAATCCAATACCAAAACCAAACTTGACCCAGCAACACTCAGAACTGCAATAAACAGAGCAATTGAGAGGAGACACAAACACGGCACAGAACAAACCAGAAGTAATGAAATAAAAATGAATATTATCAACAACAGTATCAATAGTAATTATAATTTCAGCATAGCAGTGATTAAAAATCCCTCACTGACATTATCATTAGACATTTATAAAAATAATAAAAAAGAACAATAGTGTCACAGTGGCTTACACTTGCATCGCATCTCATAAGCTTGAAAACACACTGTATCCAAAACTCTCCCACCTGATATGCCACCAATAGAGTCCCCAGAACACCAACTGGACACTAACCCTCCAAAGTGGAGTGAGGTGGAGAGAATTGTACGACGAGCTAGAGCGGCATCCTCTCCTGGGCCCAATGGAATTCCATACCGATTTTATAAGAAAACTCCAGAGGTTTTACACTTTCTATGGAGGCTGATGAAGGTGGTGTGGCAGAAACAAGCAATTCCAACTGCATGGCGGAGGGCAGGAGGCATCTTGATCCCCAAGGAAAAGGACTCTGTGGACATCAGCCAGTTTCGCCAAATCAGCCTTCTCAATGTTGAAGGCAAAATCTTCTTCAGTGTAGTGGCTCACAGGCTGTCCACCTACCTGGAAAAGAACCAATACATTGACACTTCGGTGCAAAAAGCAGGGATTCCAGGGTTCTCGGGGTGCCTGGAGCACACAAACATGATATGGAGTCAAATTCAAGCTGCCAAGAAGGGTGGAAGAGACCTCCATGTTGTGTTCTTGGACCTAGCAAATGCCTTTGGGTCAGTTCCTCATGATCTCCTCTGGGTGGCATTCCACTATTTCAGTGTCCCGGATTCCATAACTGGTCTAGTCAAAGCCTATTTCCAGGACCTACAGCTATGCCTGACAACTGGTGGGTGTACCACAGCATGGCAGCGACTCGAAATAGGAATAATGGCAGGGTGTACCATCTCACCTCTTGCTTTTACAATGGCTATGGAGGTCATCATCCGGGCCTCTAAGTGGGTGGTAGGAGGTCAAAAGATTAAATCCGGTCTTCGTCTTCCCCCCATCAGAGCCTATATGGATGATATGACCATCCTCACCACAAAAAAGGCATGTGCTAGGCGGCTGCTGAACAAACTGCAAGAAAACATCAAGTGGGCCCGGATGGAAAATAAAACCAAGCAAGTCCAGAAGCATCTCAGTGGTGAAGGGGAAGCTGATGGAACATCGATTCTGTGTGGGTGAGGAGGCTATACCAACAGTGTCTGAGAAGCCTGTCAAGAGTCTTGGGCGTTGGTATCATGCCACCCTCAAGGACACAGGGCAGGTGGACCAGCTCAAGCAGGATACTATAATTGGCCTTGAAAACATCGATAAGACCATGCTCCCTGGACGGTTGAAGCTGTGGTGCCTCCAATTTGGGTTGCTACCCAGGCTTTTGTGGCCTCTGACCATCTATGACGTACCAACCACAAAGGTAGAAAGGTTGGAGAGGATGGTTAGTGCATTTGCTGGGAAGTGGCTGGGTCTTCCCAAATGCTTCAGTAACATCGGACTGTATGGAAGAGGTGTTCTGGAGCTTCCTGTTTCCAGCCTAGTAGAGGAGTTTAAGTGTGCAAAGGTAAGGCTGGAAATGACGCTAACAGAGTCTTGTGACCCATGCGTTGCCCAAACACCTCCTACCTTGGTGACCGGAAGGAAATGGACTGCAGCGGCAGCTACTCTGCAAGCAAAGGAGGATCTTAGGCACAGAGACATCATTGGCCTCGTGCAGCAGGGAAGAGGAGGCCTTGGCCTTAGTGAGAGCAGACCGTTGTGGCATAATGCGGCTCCAGCTCAGCGACGACGGCTGGTTGTAGAGGAGGTACGTCGGCATGAGCAGGCAGCAAGATGTGCAAAGGCTATCTCACAAGTTAAGCAAGGACAGTGGATGAGCTGGGAAGGAGTCGAGAGGAGAAGGCTCTCATGGAGGGAGCTGTTGGGCATGGAGGCAGTTCACATCAGCTTCATCTTACGCTCCACTTATGATGTCCTTCCCTCCCCCTCCAACCTCAAACAGTGGTATGGAGAGGACCCTACATGCCCCCTCTGTCCATCTCCAGCTAACCTCAAACACATTCTCGTTGGCTGCAAGACAAGTCTGTCACAAGGGCGCTACACCTGGCGGCACAACCAGGTTCTGAAGTGCCTAGCAGCCACGTTAGAGGCCAGAAGAGCGAAGATCAATGCCCTGCCCCCGCCAAAAGTACATCCTACAGCCACAAGAGAGTTCATCCGAGAAGGTGCAGAGTCCACCAAAGGCCATATAACAGACATAGGCCAGCTCGGAAGGGCTCGTGACTGGAAAATGGCGGTGGATCTTGATCAAAAGCTCTGCTTTCCTTCAGAGATAGGCATGTCAAACTTCAGACCAGACATTGTGCTCTGGTCCTCCTCACTGCATATTGTGTATATAATAGAACTCACGGTTCTAGACTCTAGACTCCAGACATCCCAGAACAAGCTAGTCCGGTTACTTTTAGAACTCCACCCCAGATCACACCTCACTCCAACCCACTTCTCCAAAGTGGGCTGGCTCAGGGTGGAGGACAGAGTAAAACAACTTGCACTGAGCCTGGTCTATAAAATCTGCTACACCTCCCTGATACCGAAGTACATGTCAAACTACTTCCTCAACCACAACACCAGGGGGAGCTCCACAAACCACGTTAAACCCAGATTCCGATCTAACAAAGGTCTTAACTCATTCTCTTTCTATGCCACATCAATGTGGAATGCACTCCCAACAGGTGTAAAAGTAAGTGCATCTCTATAGTCCTTCAAAACCGCTCTAAAACAACACCTCCAGGCAACTTCAACCCTTCACTAATACCCTCCTCCATTCACATCCCATGTGACCGGATTATAAAAATCCTAATGTAAATAATCAAATGTATTTCTAATGTATATACTTATGCTATCTGAACTCACTATGTTCTCTGCTGGCTGTACATATCCTACTAAATAAGACCTACACTGTTTCAATGTCCATTTTTCTGTTGATGCAATTGTTGATGACAGAAGTACTGATATCAACCAAAGCTCCTCATTCAACCCCCCGGATTGTAAATAATGTAAATAATTCAATGTATATACTATGATGATTAACCTGTGTGATGGCTGTATTATGCTGATAGTACATATTTGTACCATGAATTGATTAACGTGGACCCCGACTTAAACAAGTTGAAAAACGTATTCGGGTGTTACCATTTAGTGGTCAATTGTACGGAATATGTACTGAACTGTGCAATCTACTAATAAAAGTATCAATCAATAAAAAAAATATTTGCAAAAAATAAATTCTATTTCTCAGTTTGAACAGTAAGTATATTGTCTTTGCAGTCTATTCAATTGAATATAAGTTGAAAAGGATTTGCAAATCATTATATTCTGTTTTTATTTAAGAATTACACGTGCCAATTTCACTGGTTTTGGGTTTTGTACTATACCTGACAGATGAATATAGCATCTATACCCTCGTATAGAGGAAGTGAGTTGAAGTAACACCGTGTTAAACCAAAACCAAATACGCATTAATGCGACTGACAGGATAGTCTGCGATGCAAGAAAAGAGGCTCCGAGTGTGTGTGTGAGAAAGAGAGAGAGAGTGTGTGTCGTCTGCCTTGCTGCACCAAGTTCAAAAGTTCATGTTTGTGTGCATTTGTGTGCCAATCTGCTGTAGTTTTGTGTGAGCGAGCGAGCGTCAGCCTCCAGAGGTATCATCTTGTACTCCCACTGTGCTCCTCTCCTCCAATCCTCTCAGTGTGTTGTCTCACATGCACCTAAGAGACACACAAACATGGCCACAGGAACCAAAAAGAACGACACACACGCGGCAAGTGTTTAATAGCATTAATGATACTCTTTTGTTCCTTCTACAATAAGAAAAAATAAAAATAAAAAAGCTCAAAAGAAGTCAGAGCTAATTGGATGTTCGTGTTAAAGGCCAAAATAAAACTTTTTCAGACGCATGAGAGGAATTTTTGAAGGTGAAGATGGCGCGAGTGAGAGAGAGAGAGAGAGAAATCATCAAGGGGAGACGAGAGAAAGAATGAAGACACTCTTGCTCTATGTCTGCGGCTGAAACTAATTGGTTCAGGATTACAAAATATATATCATTGGATTCCGACAAAGCCTTCCACAGATCTGGTTGCCATGGTGATAGTGCTGCGCAACAGTGTAAAAAGGAAAAAAAAAAAACACCAGTTGCCATATACAGTTGGGCAAAAAAGTATATAGTCAGTCACCGATTGTGCAAGTTCTCCCACTTAAAATGATGACAGAGGTCTGTAATTTTCATCATAGGCACACTTTAACTGTGAAAGACAGAATGTGAAAAAAAAATCCAGGAATTCACAATACAGGAATTTTAAAGAATGTATTTGTGAATTATGGTGGAAAATAAGTATTTGGTCAACCATTCAAAGCTCTCACGGATGGAAGGAGGTTTTGGCTCAAAATCTCACGATACATGGCCCCATTCATTCTTTCCTTGACACGGATCAATCGTCCTGTCCCCTTAGCAGAAAAACAGCCCCAAAGCATGTTTCCACCTCCATGCTTCACAGTAGGTATGGTGTTCTTGGGATGCAACTCAGTATTCTTCTTCCTCCAAACACGACGAGTTGAGTTTATACCAAAAAGTTATATTTTGGTTTCATCTGACCACATGACATTCTCCCATGTGCTCTCTGGAAAACTTCAGACGGGCCTGGACATGCACTGGCTTAAGCAGGGGGACACGACTGGCACTGCAGAATTTCATTCCCTGTCGGCGTAGTGTGTTACTGATGGTAACCTTTGTTACTTTGGTCCCAGCTCTTTGCAGGTCATTCACCAGGTCCCCCCGTGTGGTTCTGGGATTTTTGCTCACCGTTCTCATGATCATTTTGACCCCACGGGATGAGATCTTGCGTGAAGCCCCAGATCGAGGGAGATTATCAGTGGTCTTGTATGTCTTCCATTTTCTGATAATTGCTCCCACAGTTGATTTTTGCACACCAAGCTGCTTGCCTATTGTAGATTCACTCTTCCCAGTCTGGTGCAGGTCTACAATTCTTTTCCTGGTGTCCTTCGACAGCTCTTTGGTCTTGGCCATAGTGGAGTTTGGAGTCTGACTGTTTGTGGCTGTGGACAGGTGTCTTTTATACAGATAACGAGTTCAAACAGGTTCCATTAATACAGGTAACGAGTGGAGGACATAATTTACAAATAAATTCTTTAAAATTCTTACAATGTGAATTCCTGGAATTTTTTTTTTTCACATTCTGTCTCTCACAGTTGAAGTGTACCTATGATGAAAATTACAGACCTCTGTCATCATTTTAAGTGGGAGAACTTGCACAATCGGTGGCTGACTAAATACTTTTTTGCCCCACTGTATCTGTTGACACTTTGTCAGCCTGTTGATGCCTGCCTGCTCCACGTCAGATAGAACATCAATAAGAAGAAGCTGCAGCAGTTTTTTCATAAAAGTAACATCCAAAATACTAAAGAGTTTGGTGTGGAAGAGTCCTGACAATCCTCACAATTCTTCCATTGAACACACAATTAACAATGGCTTGGACAAATGTGCTGACTCAGCACGTCTTAGGTCCGATGACATCATCATGTACTGTATAACCAGAACGTTTGTCTTCTTTGCAGAGTCAGCAGTGACCTCTGACCTCACAAACGCTCTGCTCGACACAATACAAAAATGAGCCAACGCACTTTGGACTGTGTTGTCTCCAAACTTCACAGGCATGATGACATCATCGTGTACTGTAACCAGGAAGGGTTTTTTTTTTTTTTTTGCAGAGTCAGTAGTCACCTTGGACCTCACAAAAGTTCCGCTAGTCACAAATAATAATTTAGAAGTTCATTTTAACATCTCCCCCCGCCATAGTTGTTTGTTTGGTGAGTGCAAAGGTCATAGCGTGTGTGCGTGTTTGTGTGTGCGTGTGTGTGTGTGTGTGTGCGTGTGCTTATCACACTTTGTTAACAACAGCATCATAATTAATTCCCTGACATTCAGCTTTAATGGTCTTTGATTGAAAATGTCTTTTTTTGTGTTATGATGTTCCAGAGAGAACAAGGGAAAGAATAATTGCCCAACACACACACACAGAGACACTCACACACACACACACACACACACAAGCACACGCGCACACACACTCGTCACTTGTCCAGATGTTAGCTCTTAAATTTCAATGTAAAATCAAATTGTGTCAATTATGTGGCCAGCTGGACTGCCTTGTTGCATACATGCAAACAAACTAAACACACACGCACACACTTAGTGGATTTGTTTTTTTGGCATCACTTGATGATGTTTGCCTTCACTTCCTTGATTAATTAGTCAGTACGTTCTGATTAAAGGTTTGATTTGCATGTTCGGTCACCAAACGATCTCTATGGTTGTCGTCTTGTGCTAACTATCAGTTTCATGTGGTGGCTTTTTTTAATGGCGCCATTATGAAACAGCAACGCAGTGAAAGTGCAGTGTCAATACAGCCAGTGAGTGTGCCAAACACTCACTGAGGCATCATTTACCCATCACTGTAACATCAACCAAAAAAGGACATAAAGCATCTGAGTCCAGCCTCCGTCTTCACTGTTGCAGTGTCCTCATATTTAGAGGAAAGGAATGAATTATCTATGGCCCCCAGGATGGCATTTGATCAGTATTAGAACCGGCCCGCAGGCCACAGCCGCCTGCTGCTGTTTTGCACGCGCCAATACTCCATCAGTGTTGGCGCTAGGAATTTTCAAAATGGGGTCCCAGGGACCCCATCAAGTCATAAAAATGTTTTGGGTCCCACTTTTTTGTAACCGCTTTGAAACAAATGATAAATGTATGCATTAGCCTGTTATATCTCACAATCTATAGTGTGTTTTCGAAAAAGGTTGTCATAAACGTTACTTAATTCATTTTTTAAAAAAATACAATGCATCTGTAAATGTATTCAGTTATAAACATCATTCACTTTCTTCTTTTCTTCACTGATCTAAACTTTACGGCTGCCGGTATTTTTTTCAGTTTTTATTGTAATATTTTCATAATGTGTGTGTTTTATTTTTGGGCAAAAAAAGGCAAAGAAAACCATCTGAAGTTGTCTTTATTTTTTAGTTTTAATGCCATGATTTTAATAGTCCGGCCCGCTAGTGCACAGCTTTTCTTCCATGTGGCCCCTGGGCTAAGATGACTTAGCTCTATCTGTATCACAACCACAACAACAACAACATCTGCATTTTTGATCCGACATTTCCTTTATAGTATACGTTATAAATGATAGAAATTTGGCCAACAATAGAGATTTCAAAAATATTGTAACATTGCGACAATGCCTGATAATGACACATTTAAGCTGTATTCTGCAAAGCAAATAATTGTGTCCTTAACGAAATGTACCATTGTTATTATCAAGCTTGCAGCTAATGCCCATCCGTTCAGCAATCATCGTCTCCGTGGCAATAAATAAACAAAGTTTCTTACATGTACCATTATCACAGGAGGAATAGCTAAACATGCTACATTACACATCGTGGGTTGACATGATAACCGTTAACTTTTGAATGTAAACGGAGGTTGGCGCATCAATACAAATATCGACAGTAAAAATACCAAAAATAGCATATGATCGATCCTACAGTGGTTATCAATATTTTTTATTGGCAAAAAAAATTTTTTTTTGTGTTTTTGTTATTGTTTACAAACTCAGGAAATAATTCCCTGGACACAGGAGGGCTTTAGTGGCAAAAACCAAAGGATTTAAAGGCCTACTCAAATGAGATTTTCATATTTAAACGGGGATAGCAGGTCCATTCTATGTGTCATACTTGATCATTTTCGCGATATTGCCATATTTTTGCTGAAAGGATTTAGTAAAGAACATTGACATTAAGGTTCACAACTTTTGGTCACTAACAGAAAAGCTTTGCATTTACCGGAAGTCGCAGACTCTGACGTTACCCGTTGAGGGCTCCTCACATCCTCACATTATTTTTAATGGGAGTCTCCAACAAAAGGAGCTATTCGGACCGAGAAAACGACAATTTCCCCATTAATTTGAGCGAGGATGAAAGATTCGTGTTTGAGGATATTGATAGCAAGGACTAGAAAGAAAAAAAAATCAAGTTAAAAAAAAAAAGGCGATAGCATTGGGACGTATCCAGATATTTTTAAACACATTTACTAGGATAATTCTGGGAAATCCCTTATCTTTCTATTGTGTTGCTAGTGTTTTAGTGAGTTTAATAGTACCTGATACTCGGAAAAGTGTGTGTCCACGGGTGTCTTGAGGCCAGTGTCTGAGGGAGGTCGACGGCAGCTGTATGGACGGCACAAGCTCAGCTGATCTCCGGTAAGTGGCGACTTTTCACCACAATTTTCTCACCGAAAACTGCTGGTTGATATTTGGTCGGGATCCATGTTCGCTTGACCGCTCTGATCCATAGGAAAGCGTCACCTTCGGGAATTTTAAACAACGAATCACCATGGGTTTGTGTGGCTAAAGGCTAATGCTTCCCAACTCCATCTTTCTACTTTGACTTCTCCATTATTAATTGAACAAATTGCAAAAGATTCAGCAACACAGATGTCCAAAATACTGTGATATTATACGGTTAAAGCAGACTACTTTTAGTTGTGTGTGTGCGCAGCGCTAATATTTCCTTACAGTCCGTGACGTCACGCGTACACGTCATCATTCCACGAAGTTTTCAACAGGACACTTCGCGGGAAATTTAAAATTGCAATTTAGTAAACTAAAAAGGCCGTATTGGCATGTGTTGCAATGTTAATATTTCATCATTGATATATAAAATTTCAGACTGTGTGGTCGGTAGTAGTGGGTTTCAGTAGGCCTTTAATGCCAAACAAACACATACCAATCGTTGGTTAGAAGGCGATCGCCGAATTCATCCGCGCTTTCTCCCGTGCCGCTGTCTGTCGTGATATGGCTCAAAAGCTTCTGTTTCTTCTTTAATTTCGTTTTTGGTACCTGCCTCCACACTCCAACCATCCGTTTCAATACATGCGTAATCTGTTGAATCGCTTAAGTTTCTCATAGTCATCATTGTCACCGACGTCCCACTGGGTGTGAGTCCCACTTTGGTGTGAGTTTTCCTTGCCCTTATGTGGGCTCGACCGAGGATGTCGTCGTGGTTTGTGTTGTGGTTTGTGCAGCCCTTTGAGACACTTGTGATTTAGGGCTATGTAAATAATCATTGATTGATTGATTTATTTTGAGAGGTAATCATTGAAGTCGGACATCACTGAAGGCTTAGGTGGGACACGCACGGCCCACTACTGAATCTAAGTATTTATTTGATATTGTTACACCAACATCTTGTGTTTTTGTCTGATTATAATTGAAGCATTCAATTCTTTTTAAGCTTTTTAACAGCCTTTGCAACCTGTTTTGAACTGGTTCTATTTTCCTTTAAATACCCATATAATGTATTTTGATATGCATTGTTATCACAGAAGACTGCAATATAAATCGTGATAAATATTTTAGGCCATATCGCCACGCCCCAATTTAGAGTGTACCCAATGAATAGTCCGTACACAGCTGTTGGAGAAGCCGTGAGGGCACGAGTGACACTGCAGACACAGACCTGAAAGCAGCACTCGTGCTTTATTTCCGTCTCTAGTATGTAAACTATCTCATGTCTTAATACACAATGGCCCAACATGAATTGTGCACTTTCATGAGTGCTGTTACCACTTTTTAGGCTTTTGTGATGACCACTAGGGGTGCAATAAAGCTATTTGTGCGTTCACATTATCCCACTGAGCTTCATATAAGCTTTGGTTAGATGGGTACAAAAACTGTTTTCACCGCAAATAAGCGGCCCTGTGTGATGTTTTAAATCTTACCAAAGTGCTCCTCATGGCGTGCTGACACGTCCGCCAATCAGAATTGGACATCAGCAATAGACTTTTAAGCACATTTTTGTAGCGCTGCCATACTTGCCAACCTTGAGACCTTCGACTTCGGGAGGTGGGGGTTGGGGGCGTGGTTTGGGGCGTGGTTTGGGTAGGGGTGTGGTTAAGAGGGGACGAGTATAACTCACCAACTCGAGTATTTCATATATATTTCATATATATATATGAAATACTTTCATATATATATATGAAATACTTGACGTTCAATGAATTCTAGCTATATGTGGGCTCTATTGATAACCTCACTAACAACTTTAACGACGCCCTGCGCGAAACCATTGATAACATAGCACCGCTAAAGTTAAAAAAGGCTCCAAAAAGGCGCACCCCGTGGTTTACAGAAGAAACTAGAGCTCAGAAATTATTATGTAGAAAGCTGGAACGCAAATGGCGCACGACTAAACTTGAGGTGCACCATCAAGCATGGAGTGATGGTTTAATAACTTATAAACGCATGCTTACCTTAGCTAAAGCTAAATATTACTCAAATCTCATCCACCGTAATAAAAACGATCCTAAATTTTTGTTTAGTACGGTAGCATCGCTAACCCAACAAGGGACTCCTTCCAGTAGCTCAACCCACTCAGCTGATGACTTTATGCAATTCTTTAGTAAGAAAATTGAAGTCATTAGAAAGGAGATTAAAGACAATGCGTCCCAGCTACAACGGAGTTCTATTAACACTGACACGATTGTATATACGGCGGATACTGCCCTCCAAAATAGTTTCTCTCGTTTTGAGGAAATAACATTAGAGGAATTGTTACAACGTGTAAATGGAATAAAACAAACAACATGTTTACTTGACCCTCTTCCTGGGAAACTTATCAAGGAGCTCTTTGTATTATTAGGTCCATCAGTGCTAAATATTATAAACTTATCACTTTCCTCGGGCACTGTTCCCCTAGCATTCAAAAAAGCGGTTATTCATCCTCTTCTTAAAAGACCTAACCTCGATCCTGACCTCATGGTAAACTACCTTCCCTTTATTTCAAAAATCCTCGAAAAAATTGTTGCGGAGCAGTTAAATGAACACTTAGCGTCTAACAATCTATGTGAAACCTTTCAATCCGGTTTCAGGACAAATCACTCCACGGAGACAGCCCTCGCAAAAATGACTAATGATCTATTGCTAACGATGGATTCTGATGCGTCATCTATGTTGCTGCTCCTCGATCTTAGCGCTGCTTTCGATACCGTCGATCATAATATTTTATTATAACGTATCAAAACACGAATTGGTATGTCAGACTTAGCCCTGTCTTGGTTTAACTCTTATCTTACTGATAGGATGCAGTGTGTCTCCCACAACAATGTGACCTCGGACTACGTTAAGGTAACGTGTGGAGTTCCCCAGGGTTCGGTCCTTGGCCCTGCACTCTTCAGCATCTACATGCTGCCGCTAGGTGACATCATACGCAAATACGGTGTTAGCTTTCACTGTTATGCTGATGACACCCAACTCTACATGCCCCTAAAGCTGACCAACACGCCGGATTGTAGTCAGCTGGAGGCGTGTCTTAATGAAATTAAACAATGGATGTCCGCTAACTTTTTGCAACTCAACGCCAAAAAAACGGAAATGCTGATTATCGGTCCTGCTAGACACCGAACTCTATTTAATAATACAACTCTAACATTTGACAACCAAACAATTAAACAAGGCGACACGATA
This sequence comes from Nerophis ophidion, assembly GCF_033978795.1. NCBI lineage: Eukaryota > Metazoa > Chordata > Actinopteri > Syngnathiformes > Syngnathidae > Nerophis > Nerophis ophidion. The sequence goes on along the minus strand of NC_084614.1, from coordinate 24,161,240 downwards.
AAGAATCTGGGTATTATCTTCGACCCAACTCTCTCCTTTGAGGCACACATTAAAAGCGTTACTAAAACGGCCTTCTTTCATCTCCGTAATATCGCTAAAATTCCCTCCATTCTGTCCACTAAAGACGCTGAGATCATTATCCATGCGTTTGTTACGTCTCGCCTCGACTACTGTAACATATTATTTTCGGGTCTCCCCATGTCTAGCATTAAAAGATTACAGTTGGTACAAAATGCGGCTGCTAGACTTTTGACAAGAACAAGAAAGTTTGATCACATTACGCCTGTACTGGCTCACCTGCACTGGCTTCCTGTGCACTTAAGATGTGACTTTAAGGTTTTACTACTTACGTATAAAATACTTCACGGTCTAGCTCCATCCTATCTTGCCGATTGTATTGTACCATATGTCCCGGCAAGAAATCTGCGTTCAAAGGACTCCGGCTTATTAGTGATTCCCAAAGCCCCCAAAAAGTCTGCGGGCTATAGAGCTTTTTCATTTCGGGCTCCAGTACTGTGGAATGCCCTCCCGGTAACAGTTCGAGATGCCACCTCAGTAGAAGCATTTAAGTCTCACCTTAAAACTCATTTGTATACTCTAGCCTTTAAATAGACTCCCTTTTTAGACCAGTTGATCTGCCGTTTCTTTTCTTTTTCTTCTATGTCCCACTCTCCCTTGTGGAAGGGATCCGGTCCGATCCGGTGGCCATGTACTGCTTGCCTGTGTATCGGCTGGGGACATCTCTGCGCTGCTGATCCGCCTCCGCTTGGGATGGTTTCCTGCTGGCTCCGCTGTGAACGGGACTCTCGCTGCTGTGTTGGATCCGCTTTGGACTGGACTCTCGCGACTGTGTTGGATCCATTATAGATTGAACTTTCACAGTATCATGTTAGACCCGCTCAACATCCATTGCTTTCCTCCTCTCCAAGGTTCTCATAGTCATCATTGTCACCGACGTCCCACTGGGTCATTATTGTCACCGATGTCCCACTGGGTGTGAGTTTTCCTTGCCCTTATGTGGGCCTACCGAGGATGTCGTAGTGGTTTGTGCAGCCCTTTGAGACACTAGTGATTTAGGGCTATATAAGTAAACATTGATTGATTGATTGATATATTTTTTTACCTATATATAGAAATAAAATAAATAGTTGAATTTCAGACGGCACCTATCAAATACACAGTAATAACTGTACTGTGCTTGCTGGTTATTAAAAAAAACAAAAAACACTTACCTTTCATGGTACGTCCATGGTTCTCGCCCAGAAAAGGGTGGAATGCCATCTCCGGGTTGAGTAGGAGACCCTGCCCCAAGTGGAGGAGTTCAAGTACCTAGGAGTCTTGTTCACCAGTGGGGGAAGAGTGGATCGTGAGATCGACAGGCGGATCGGTGCGGCGTCTTCAGTAATGCGGACGTTGTACCGATCCGTTGTGGTGAAGAAGGAGCTGAGCCGGAAGGCAAAGCTCTCAATTTACCGGTCGATCTACGTTCCCATCCTCACCTATGGTCATGAGCTTTGGGTCATGACCGAAAGGATAAGATCACGCGTACAAGCGGCCAAAATAAGTTTCCTCCGCCGAGTGGCGGGGCTCTCCCTTAGAGATAGGGTGAGAAGCTCTGTCATCCGGGGGGAGCTCAAAGTAAAGCCGCTGCTCCTTCACATCGAGAGGAGCCAGATGAGGTGGTTCGGGCATCTGGTCAGGGTGCCATCCGAACGCCTCCCGAGGGAGGTGTTTTGGGCACGTCCAACCGGTAGGAGGCCACGGGGAAGACCCAGGACACGTTGGGAAGACTATGTCTCCCAGCTGGTCTGGGAAGGCCTCGGGATCCCCCGGGAAGAGCTAGACGAAGTGGCTGGGGAGAGGGAAGTCTGGGTTTCCCTGCTTAGGTTGTTGCCCCCGCGACCCGACCTCGGATAAGCGGAAAAAGATGGATGGATGGATGGATTACCTTTCACTATTTGAGTAACCTTTGTTCTGCCATTTGCGTACTGGCGAGAGTCACTTGCCGTCAGGTGCACAACACCACGTAAATCGTTGGCCAATTAAAAAGCAACCACATAACGCTATAGCCAACATTCACCAGGAGATGGCAACAGACAACATAGAATCATTCTATTACAGACGGCCTCGCCATGGCTGTAACTTCCTCGTTCTTCTGCTTCGTCGCCTCGTCTGTGCAGTTTTTTATTAAAAATCCGTAGATGTTGTAACGTGATTGGGCAGGCAAGCGGACGTGAAAAGAGGCTGTCCCCACTCATGTCCGCACGGAGCTGCAGGGGGCGTGAATTTCGGGAGATTTCCGGGAGAAAATTTCTTCCGGGAGGTCTTCGGGAGAGGCGCTGAATTTCGGGAGTCTCCCGAAAATTCCGGGAGGGTTGGCACTCGCCTGTTCCAGTCAGACAAGGAGTAAACACTGAAAGTAAACAAACCTTGTGTTCAAAGTGTGTGGAGTCACATGACTGCAGTCTGTCAGCATGCATTGTGGGTAAAAAGTATAACAAGCAAGCTGAAGCTCATATAATTACCTCTTTACATTCTCTCTTCATCCCTCCATCTTTCACTTGTTTCACTCTTGACGTCTCGCCGTGTTCACGTTCCCTGCGCTGCTCGCCATTTCTCTCATTTCCCAGTCCACTGACTTAAATATAGGACAGGAAAAAAAAAAAACAATCAGACCATGACGTGGTTATTATTTTTTTTATTTTTTTTCTAATTCCTTCTCTTGCGGTAGCCAGCTTGAGAGGACTTTTCAACGCCCAGAGACTTAACGCTCGGAATGAGTAAATCCTTTACGTTTGACCAGAGTGTATGTGCGCATGAGTGCCCTCTGAGGGATTCCAAGGAAGAAACCCATGCTCAGAAGAATGGTTGTTTAAAAAAAAAAAAAAATGTATGAATAAATTGTAAAATGTTAAATAAAAAAAATAAAAAAACTTTTTTTTAATTTTACAATTCAAAAATATACATATTTTTAAATATACAAAAAATGAAAACTGTATGAGGTTCATGCAAATGCACACATGGTCACTTCCTGTTGAACAGGGGTGTCAAGGTCATTTTAGCTCAGGGGCCGTATTGAAGAAAATCTACAATGGTAAAATAATGGCATGATAACTTAAAAATAAAGAAAACTTCAGGTTGTTTTCTTAGTTTTACTTTGGCCAAAAAAGCACTAAAACCTACTACTACTACCCACCACGCAGTCTCTATATCAATGATGAAATCTTAACATTGCAACACATGCCAATACGGCATTTTTAGTTTATTAAATTGCAATTTAAAATTTTGCGCAAAATATCCTGTTGAAAACGTCTCGGATTGTAGCGGACTTTTTTTTTTAGCCCGATCCCAGCTATAAGTAGTCTGCTTTAATCGCATAATTACACAGTATTCTAGACATCTGTGTTGCTGAATCTTTTGCAATTTACAAAATTAATAATGGAGACGTCAAAGAAGAACGATGTAGGTGGGAAGCGGTGTATTGCAGCTGCCTTTAGCAACACAAACACAGCCGGTGTTTCCTTGTTTACATTCCCGAAGGTGAAGCTTTACTATGGAACAGAGCGGTTAAGCGAACATGGTTCCCGACCACATGTCAACCGGCAGGTTTCGGTGAGAAAATTGTGGTAATAAGTCGGCTCTTACCGTAGACATGAGCAGAGCTTGCGTCGGTCCTCGTGCACCTGTCAAAGAGGCAGCTGCGTGGCTTCCCTCAGAGACATTGGCGGTCACCACACCCGTGGCCACACCCCTCCGACTTTCAGGTACAACAGTATAATCTCACTACAACACTAGTAACACAATAAGCAGATAAGGGATTTTCCAGAATTATCCTAGTAAATGTGTCTAATAACATCTGAATCGCTCCCACTGCCCTGTCTTTTTTTTTCTTTCTAGTCCTTCACTCTCACTATCCTCATCCACGAATCTTTCATCCTCGCTCAAATTAATGGGGAAATCGATAGCAGGTCCATTTTATGTATCATATTTGATCATTTCACGATATTGCCATATTTTTGCTGAAAGGATTTAGTAGAGCACATCGACGATAAAGTTTGCAACTTTTAGTCGCAATAAAAAAGCCTTGCCTGTACCGGAAGTAGCAGACGATGTGCGCGTGACGTCACGGGTTGTGGAGCTCCTCACATCCTCACATTGTTTACAATCATAGCCACCAGCAGCGAGAGCGATTCGGACTGAGAAAGCGACGATTTCCCCCTTAATTTGAGCGATGATGAAAGATTTGTGGATGAGGATAGTGAGAGTGAATGACTAGAAGAAAAAAAAAAGAACAGATGTTATCAGACATATTTACTTGGATAATTCTGGAAAATCCCTTATCTGCTTATTGTGTTACTAGTGTTTTAGAGAAATTATACTGTTGTACCTGAAAGTCAGAGGGGTCTGGTCACGGGTGTGGTGACCGCCAGTGTCTTTGAGGGAAGCTACACAGCTGCCTCTCTGACAGGTGCATGAGGAACGACGCAAGCTCCACTCATTTCTACGGTAAGAGCCAACTTATTACCACAATTTTCTCACCGAAACCTGCCGGTTGACATGTGGTCGGGAACCATGTTCGCTTAACCGCTCTGTTCCATAGTAAAGCTTCACCTTCGGGAATGTAAACAAGAAAACACCGGGTGTGTTTGTGTAGCAAAAGGCAGCCGCAATACACCGCTTCCCACCTACATCGTTCTTCTTTGATGTCTCCATTATTAATTGAACAAATTGCAAAAGATTCAGCAACACAGATGTCCAGAATACTGTGTAATTATGCGATTAAAGCAGACCACTTTTAGCTGAGATCCGGCTGAAAAAAAATGTCTGCTACAATCCGTGATGTCACGCGCACGCGTCATCATACTGACGTTTTCAACAGGATACTTCGCGCAAAATTTAAAATTGCAATTTAGTAAACTAAAAAGACCGTATTGGCATGTGTTGCAATGTTAATATTTCATCATTGATCTATAAACTATCAGACTGTGTGGTCGGTAGTAGTGGGTTTCAGTAGGCCTTGAAAGGAAACCAAATCAGCTCAAATATAGCTACAAATGAGGCATAATGGTGCAATATGTAAATAGCATGTTAGCATCCATTAGCTTGCAGTCATGCAGTGACCAAGTATGTCTGATTAGCACTCCACACAAGTCAATAACATCAACAAAACTCACCTTTGTGCATTCATGCACAATGTTAAATGTTTGGTGAGTTCACGACGGTGAGTTCAAGGACCGCCAAACTTAGTAGGACAACACGGCGTTCGCCAAATACTCGAATCAGCGAAACATGTTTATATAAACAGTGTGCTTTATAACAAATAGGGAGGTTTGTGTCATGTTTGTCCTCCTACAGAAACCATATTAAAACAAAAAATATGTTTTTTCCTCTCATCTTTTTCCATTTTTCATATATATTTTTGAAAAAGCTCCAGAGAGCCACTAGGGTGGCGTTAAAGAGCTGCATGCGGCTCCAGAGCCGCGAGTTGCCGACCCCTGCCCTAAAGCAACAACGTTAATATATTTTTGATGAAACGTGATTGTGTGCATGAGTGTATGTATGTATATGTACTTGTATATGTACAGAATGTGTATATGAATGATTGTAAAGTGAATGTATATGTACAGTATGTGTATATGTATGTTTGTACAGTATGTGTATATGTATGTTTGTACAGTGAATGTATATGTACAGTATATGTATATAAATGTTTGTACAGTATATGTATATGTATGTTTGTACAGTGACTGTGCGTGTAGATGGACAAACTTGGAGTATGTAGGTATGTTGTTATGTTTACTAAAGGGGAGATGACGGTAGACTGACACCAGGTGGCGGTAATGATCAATAATTTATATATATGTATATATATATATATATATATATATATATATATATATATATATATATATATATATATATATATAATAAGCAATACTAAACTAATAAGATAACCCAAGGAGATGGAGTGTGTCAAACCCAAGAGCATTTGTGTGTTACTATGTGTGTAAATTAACTGGAGTGTGCCTTAGGGAGTGAAGGAACAAGGCAGTCCAAAAGGCAGGCAGATGAACATCTAGGGCAGGAGAGGAGAGGCCAGATCTGTGTTCAGGCTAGGGTCGGGAATCGAGAGAGGCAGTCCAAAAACACAGTGGGGAACAAAAGACGATCTAGAAGGAGGAAGACTCTGCGGTACAGTAACACGGACGTCAGAATCACGGAAGGAAACACAACAACAGTAAGCGAACATCAGGCTTACGGTACACGGAGAGGTAACTAAGTTCCCGCGTTGATCCTTGGGTCCGCTGGATTTTTATCCAGCCCCCCTCATCAATTCCAGGTGAGCAGATTGGCGAGTGGGTGCAGGTTTGTCGCTGCGTGGGTGTGCTGCGTTCAGCGTGAGGAGGAACTGTGAAAAACAGATGCAGGAGGAAAAGGGGTTCGAATCCAAGCCGTGACATATGTACTGTGTTTGTGTATGTATGTGGGAGCGTAGGTACCTATGAATGTATGTATGTATGTATGTATGTATGCATGTATGTATGAATAACGGCATGTGTGTGTGTGTGAGTATATGTGTATTTGTATGTACAATACATTTGACTCCCAGTGTGCGTGGGAGCCAGAGTACGGCCCCAGCCGCCCAGAGAGCCCAACCCAAACAGCAGGTGGGGCGTTCAGGGAACCAGGGACAACCGGCCCCACGCAGCCAGGCCGGCCAGCGACAGGTACCCACCGTGCCGCCCGGAGAGCCAGCAGCAGGTCCCAGACAGACACGCCCGGCAGAGGACAGGGCACAAGAGAAGCAGCGGACGGCCAGACCCCAAGCCAGCCAGAGACCACCCCCCACACTCTAGTGTTTGACAGAGACACGTTATGGGGCAACGAGGTTGCCAAATGACGATGTGTTGGAAGCAGAATACATAATACGTCAGGTTTTAAGTTTCATGTAGATCGAGGAGGAGGAACCACAGTCCCCCTTTACTGTGTACCTCTTGCTTGGCCTCGGTATAAACCGTTTACTTGCCTAATAGAATTGCTATTGTGACATCCAGTGGACACATTTAGAACAGCAGTTTCTTTCGTTAAAAGAAAAAAAAAACAGCTAATTTTAATACTTCGCAAACTCATTACGCGGGCCGGAGGTTTGACACCTCAAATGATAAAAAATAAGGTAATTTTATATTTCTCCTTCTGTTTCCATGGTCACTTGTTGCTAGGCAGATTTGTGAGCAAAAATCATATTAAAGGGGAACATTATCACAATTTCAGGAGGGTTAAAACCAATAAAAATCAGTTCCCAGTGGATTATTTTATTTTTCGAAGTTTTTTTCAAAACTTTACCCATCATAGAATATCCCGAAAAAGGACTTTAAAGTGCCTAATTTTCGCTATCTGTGAAGCCACCGTCCATTTCCCTTTGACGTCATCCAGTGATATACATGCTATCCAGGCGGATAGCACAGCAATATATAGCGACATTAGCTCGGATTCAGACTCGTATTTCAGCGGTTTAAGCGATTCAACAGATTACCCATGTATTGAAACGGATGGTTGTGTCAGGCTTGCCCCTGACAGTTTGTCTATGTTTTAGTTTTTTCCTCTGCATTTGTCTGTTTCCTGTGTTTAGTATTTCCTGTATTTTAGTTCCTGTCAAGTGCTCTTAATTTGTCAGCTTCCTGTCTTGTTCCCTGGGTGCTGTGTTCGTCCTCAGTGTGTTTAGTATTTCCTGTCCTTAGTTCCTGTCTAGTGCTCTTATTTTGTCAGCTTCCTGTCTTGTTCCGTGAGTGCTGTGTTCCCCTTCAGCTGCGGCTGATTGGCATCTGGCCACACCTGTTACCAATCAGCCGGCTCCTATTTGTACCTCCTTTGTCTTGTGTCAGTGGCTGGATCATTTTATTGTATTACAATAGTCTTTGCCACATGTCACTCTTGTCGTGCTACCTGTCGTGCTACATTTTGTCCTGGTCGTCGTAGCGGTAAGCTGTTTCTTGATAGCCATTAGTTATTTGCAGTTTTTCTGTTTGCTATCCTCTAGCTCCCATGCTAAATTTCCTTTTTGTTTTCTAGTTTCCAGTGCTAGCTCCCTTAGTTTGTTATTCGGCCCACGTGCGTGCTTTTTGTTTGTTCTTGTTCTATTATTTATATTAAATAATGTCTTCATATCCAATGCCTGCCTCCATCTCTGCCTCTAGGGGTTCGTCAACAAATAACCCTGACAGGTTGTAGTATGGAGGCAGATAGCGAAAACGAAAATGAAGAAACTGAAGCTATTGACGCTATTCGGCCATGTCGGCCTTAGCATCGGCGGTAAAATGTGCAGACCAAACGATCGGGACTTTCGCATCTTGTGACACTGGAGCAACTTAAATCCGTCGATTGGTAAGTGTTTGTTTGGCATTAAATGTGGGTGGAGGGCAACGCCGGATGCAAATATAGCTACAAATGTACATACAGCTAGCCTAAATAGCATGTTAGCATCGATTAGCTGGCAGTCAGGTCGTGACCAAATATGTCTGATTAGCACATAAGTCAATAACGTCTACAAAATTCACCTTTGTGATTTTGTTGACTTTATCGTTGTAAATGATTCTGCAGGATATCCATACATCTCTGTGCCATGCCTGACTTAGCATCGCCGGTAAAATGTGCAGACCAAACGATCGGGACTTTCGCATCTTGTGACACTGTAGCAACTTAAATCTGTCGATTGGTAAGTGTTTGTTTGGCATTAAATGTGGGTGGAGGGAAAGGCTAGATGCAAATATAGCTACAAATGTACATACAGCTACCCTAAATAGCATGTTAGTATCGATTAGCATGCCGTGCTAATCGATGCACATTCTACGTAAATCAACTTGAATCCGTCCCTGATCGTGTTGTTACACCCTCCGACAACACACCGACGAGGCATGATGTCTCCAAGGTACGGAAAACAGTCGAAAAAACGGAAAATAACAGAGCTGATTTGACTCGATGTTTATAATCTGTTTGAGAAAATGGCGGTTGACTACCTAGGTGACGTCACAACGTGACGTCATCGCTCCGAGAGCAAATAATAGAAAGGTGTTTAACTCGCCAAAATTCACCCATTTAAAGTTCGGAAATCGGTTAAAAAAATATATGGTCTTTTTTTCTGCAACTTTTAAGGTATATATTGACGCTTGCATAGGTCTGGTGATAATGTTCCCCTTTAACCATAATCTTTACCATCCACAATTGTTGCCTTTAATCTATAACCGGGTCTGCCACTCATGCACTTCATATTTCCCACAATTCTTTGCTGCTCGATCATGCCGGTAGAGTTCCTTAAAGTTACGAATTGGCGTATTAGTATATAAGAGTCATGACCCCATTAAAAAAAAAAAATCACCTCTTGCATCCACAGTAAAATAAAGCTTGTCTGTGATTTAATGAGGGGATGGAGTTTGGAGTGTAACCTCCATTTCTACCTGACCTAAATCCAAAAAGGACTGACGTTCCTATAGTGAGAAATGATAAAAAGACAAGGTGAGCTTGAAGGCATCACAATGAGATCTCGCTAATGTCGTACTTAACACTAAAACTAAACCCCGCACCATCTCAGCACTCCTCGATTCTTTCTATCCTTGCTCCATATAGAAGGAAATTGTCTTGGGAGATTACGTGTGTGTTTGTGTGTGTGTGTGTGTGTGTGTGTGTGTGTGTGTGTGTGTGTGTGTGTGTGTGTGTGTGTGTGTGTGTGTGTGTGTGTGTGTGTGTGTGTGTGTGTGTGTGTGTGTGTGTGTGTGTGTGTGTGCGTGTGTGTGTGTGCGTGTGTGTGTGATAGAAGATTGTTGTCTATGTAATAGTAGTGGCTAGCCGGCCTGTAGTGGCCCATATGCATGATGCATGTATCTTTATTGTGTGTTTTATGTGTGTGTGTGCCGTCCAGAGAACACATAAGTGGATTAGCCGTCATGCTTTTATTTCTGTAATGGAAACATCAGGCAGAGAAAGAAAGTAGGGCTGAGGGCAGGCGGAGAGTGGGTACATGAGTGCTCGCGCTACTGGGGGGTTGTTGAGTAAAGAGTTGCATTCAAGACCCTTTAAAGGCCTACTGAAACCCACTACTACCGACCACGCAGTCTGATAGTTTATATATCAATGATGAAATATTAACATTGCAACACATGCCAGTACGGCCGGTTTAGTTTACTAAATTGCAATTTTAAATTTCCCGCAGAGTTTCTTGGTTTAAAATGTCGCGGAATGATGACGCATGACGGGTTGCAGGGGACATATTAGCGCAGCACTATTTGCGGCTAAAAGTCGGCTCTTTTATTGGCGCAATTGGACATCTGTGTTGCTGAATCTTTTGCAATTTGTTCAATTAATAATGGAGAAGTCAAAGTAAAAAGATGGTGGGAAGCTTTAGCCTTTAGCCACACAAACACACGGTGATTCCTTGTTTAAAATTCCCGGATCGGAGCGGTCAAGCGAACGTGGTTCCCGACCACTTGTTAACCGGCAGGTTTCGGTGAGAAAATTGTGGTAAAAATGCAACTGCCGTCGACTTCCCTCAGAGACTGGCGTCAAGACACCTGTGGACACACCCCTCCGACTATCAGGTACTATTTAATCTCACTAAAAAAATAGCAACACAATAGAAAGATAAGGGATTTCCCAGAAATATCCTAGGAAATGTGTCTAAAAACATCTGAATCCGTCCCAATGCAATCGCCTTTTTTTAAAACTTTTTTTCTAGTCCTTTGCTATCAATATCATCATCCACAAATCTTTCAACCTCGCTCAAATTAATGGGGAAAATTGTCGTGTTCTCGGTCCGAATAGCTCTTAATGCTGGAGGCTCCCATTAAAAACAATGTGAGGACGTGAGGAGCCCTCACCCTTGTGACGTCATCATCTGCGACTTCCGGTAAAGGCAGGGCTATTTTATCAACGACCAAAAGTTGCGAACTTTATCGTGGATGTTCTCTACTAAATCCTTTCAGCAAAAATATGGCAATATCGCGAAATGATCAAGTATAACACATAGAATGGACCTGCTATCCCCGTTTGAATAAAAAAAAATGTCATTTCAGTGGGCCTTTAGGATTTCTTTGTATATGGAAAAAAAAATACAATAAATATTCCAAAGACATGCTCTTGGGAATAGGTTGATTGGCAACTATAGTGGAATTTCTGACTTTATTGTGATTCATTTATACCATATTTTGTGTATCCAAAAGCCTATTTCTAAATCACTGGGAAACAAAATGTAAGGCAAAATTCAGTTTGCAGGCACTGTGACCATTCTAAGAATTGTTATGACTGTTTGTTATGACTCTTGTGTTGGTGCCAGGAGTGGCAAAAACAACTCGACCTTGACCCATGAGGAGTCATATAAAAAAAAGCCAAGCACCAAGAGAAAAGAAATGATTTGCATGTTTTCTCGTTTGACTCTGGATCCTTCGAAGGATGCTATCTGCAACTCAATCCACTCTGTACTTTTTGATATTGGGTAAATAAAGCTTTTGTACTAAAACCACTTTGTTTGCAGTTAAGTTTCGGACCTTTCCACTACACGACACTAATTGGCCCTCGTGTGAATGTTATCTGTGTTGGCCCTGCGATGAGGTGGCGACTTGTCCAGGGTGTACCCAGCCTTCCGCCCGAATGCAGCTGAGATAGGCTCCAGCACCCCCGCAACCCCAAACGGGACAGGCGTTCGAAAATGAATGGATGGATTCCATGACCGTTTGAAAGTCTACTCTAAAGACACACAGGAATATTTTCCTCGTCAGCACCCCCCGAAGCACTTTTTATGTCACGTGTTCATGCAACATGCAAGCTGATATCGCCGTGGAAACGTGCGTGTGTCGGGGAGACTTGATGAATGTGTGCGTTGAGAACATCCACAGGTTTGCATGACAGCAACAACCTAACAGGGAGCGACACAAAACAAGAATGCTGTGAAAACAGGTCAGTGGACTCTTTGAGGATTAGCAACATTGGGCATGGAGGCGGGGGGGGGGGGGGGGGGGGGGGGGGGGTGTCACATGTGTGTTTGTGTGTGTGACCCAGGCAGCTGTCCGGGGTCCCATGCCAGAAGCAGTTTTGCATATGATGTGCAGCCAATCATCTCAATATCCCTTTGTCCTGTCATGTTTGACATTTGATTGGTTTTATGGATCAGAAGCAACCTCATTAAGAAAAAACACCAACAAAACAAGTCCATAACAACACTTTCTATAGCACAACATGCAAAGTAAGTGCACCACCTTGTGGTTATGATGCTTAAACGCATGCTGTCCTATTGTCAGAATGGCTCACAATCTGTTGTGGATACAGAAGACGTGTATAGGGCAAAAAACATGAATAAAAGTCCTAAAAATGCCAATTTGTAACAGTCCATAAATTGCCTCACCCAGTTATTAAGGCATTTTTCAACACAGTATATATTACTGGACAACATCACATATTGTCAACGCATCCTTCTGCTGAAAACTGTTGAGGCAATTGACTTGTGAGACAGCGTCCTCTAAGCAGTGGTGCTCAACATTTTTTCAGTGACGTACCCCCTGTGAACATTTTTTTAATTCAAGTACCCCCTAATCAGAGCAAAGCATTTTTGGTTGAAAAAAAGAGATAAAGAAGTAAAATACAGCACTATGTCATCAGTTTCTGATTTTTTAAATTGTATAACAGTGCAAAATATTGCTCATTTGTAGTGGTTTGTCTTGAACTATTTGGAAAAAAATATATAAAAATAACTAAAACCTTGTTGAAAAATAAACAAGTGATTCAATTATAAGTAAAGATTTCTACACATAGGAGTAATCATCAACTTAAAGTGCCCTCTTTGGGGATTATAATAGAGATCCATCTGGATTCATCAACTTAATTCCAAACATTTCTTCACAAAAAAAGAAATCTTTAACATCAATATTTATGGAACATGTCCATAAAAAATCTAGCTGTCAACACTGAATATTGCATTGTTGTTGTTGTTTTTTCCACAGTTTATGAACTTGCATTCATATTTTGTTTAAGTATTATTCAATAAATATAATTGTGAAGGATTTTTGAATTGCTGCTATTTTTTAGAATATTTTTGAAAAATCTCACATACCCCTTGGCATACTTTCAAGTACCTCCAGAGGTATGCGTACCCCCATTTGAGAACTACTGCTCTACTGGATTGAGAGCTGCAGCTGTGTTTTTTCCGCTGCAGAGAGCGATACTTAAAGGACCCAAAGTATCCAGGATGAGTAAAATTTCATTACATACCATATTTTTGGACTATAACAGGGGTGTCAAACTCAAATAAAGAGTGGGCCAAAATTTTAAACCGAACAAAGCCGCGGGCCAAGGTTGAACAAATTAACCTTTTAATAGGGACCCGAACAAGTTTTGCATTAAATATTGAACAAGCGAGGCTTATATAATATTTAGTGACATGCAAAATCCAGTTTCAAATAATAAAAATAATAATTAAAAAAAATATCAACAAAATTTAAATAAAAATGTTATGCTTTTTTTCTATTTGCAATCTTCAGAGGTAAATATTAAATTTTGCATATTCTTCTTCCTCCAAACACGACGAGTTGAGTTTATACCAAAATGGATCCATGTATGATACAGCAGAAGATTGGGAGAATGTCATGTGGTCAGATGAAACCAAAATATAACTTTTTGGTATAAACTCAACTCGTCGTGTTTGGAGGAAGAAGAATACTGAGTTGCATCCCAAGAACACCATACCTACTGTGAAGCATGGGGGTGGAAACATCATGCTTTGGGGCTGTTTTTCTGCTAAGGACGATTGATCCGTGTTAAGGAAAGAATGAATGGGGCCATGTATCGTGAGATTTTGAGCCAAAACCTCCTTCCATCAGTGAGAGCTTTGAATGGTTGACCAAATACTTATTTTGCACCATAATTTACGAATAAATTTTTTTAAATTCCTACAATGTGAATTCCTGGATTTTTTTTTCACATTCTGTCTCTCACAGCTGAAGTGTACCTATGATGAAAATTACAGACCTCTGTCATCATTTTAAGTGGGAGAACTTGCACAATCGGTGGCTGACTAAATACTTTTTTGCCCCACTGTATCAACATACCTTTTTTTCCTCTCGTTTTTGTTTGTCAGGTCTACTCTTTTTCCAATGTTTTTCGGCAGGTTCTGACTCAGTTTTTCGCCTCTGGAAGTGTTTGACCTGATTTTCTGGGTCGCATTTGGTTTGAGTCTTTTACATGTTTTCCATCTAAAGTCCAACCAAAACAGTACTTATTTGAAGTCGGAATCATTAAAAAGACTGCTGTAAATTGCAATCCTCTCGTTTTGTCCGTCCCATTTGACTGGAGAGGTCCATACATTCTTCATATAGGTCTGCAACCCGTGGCTTTAGAGCGAGCCACAAGCGGCTCTTTAGCACCGCTCTAGTAGCTCCCTGGACCTCTTTCAGAGATGTGTGAAAATGGAAAAAGATAAACAAAAAAAAATGTTTTGGTTTGATATATTTTCTGTAGGAGAACAAGCATGACACAAACCTTCCTAATTGTTAGAAATCCCACTGTTTATATCAGGGGTCACCAACATTTTTGAAGCCAAGAGCTACTTCTTGGGTACTGATTAATGCGAAGGGCTACCAGTTTGATACACACTTAAATAAACTGCCAGAAATAGCCCATTTGCTCAATTTACCTTTAAATACATATATATATATATATATATATATATATATATATATATATATATATATATATATATATATATATATATATGTCTTGATTGGATTATCCGGAGAATAGTGCTCGATACCGTGGTAGAGCGCCTGCTTGTACCCACCCACTCTGTGCTCTATATAAACCATTGTATGTGAATGCTTCCATTAAAATCTCCTGATGATTGAGGGAACCCCTCATGAAACAGATCTGTAGAGATGAAGTAGTCTTGTAATTTTTTTTCCCACACCTACATATATATATATATATATATATATATATATATATATATATATATATATATATATATATATATATGTACATATATGTGTGTATATATATATACTGTATATATATATTTTTTTTTTTAAAAAGGGTATTTCTGTCTGTCATTCCATTGTACATTTTTTTTTCCTTTTACAGAAGGTTTTTTGCCGAGAATAAATGATGAAAAAAACACTTAGTTGAACGGTTTAAAAGAGGAGAAAACACCCCAAAAATTAAAATAAAATTTTTAAACATAGTTTATCTTCAATTTCGACTCTTTAAAATTCAAAATTCAACCAAAAAAAATGAAGAGAAAACCTAGCTAAGTCGAATCTTTTTGAAAAAATTAAAAAAGGAATTTATGGAAAATCATTAGTCATTTTTCCTGATTAAGATTAATTTTAGAATTTTGATGACATGTTTTAAATAGGTTAAAATCCAGTCTGCACTTTGTTATAATATATAACAAATTGGACCAAGCTATATTTCTAACAAAGACAAATCATTATTTCTTCTAGATTTTCCAGAACAACATTTTTTAAAGGAATTCAAAAGACTTTGAAATAAGATTTAAATTTGTTTCTACAGATTTTCTAGATTTGCCAGAATAATTTTTTTGAATTTTAATCATAATAAGTTTGAAGAAATATTTCACAAATATTCTTTGTCGAAAAAACAAGCTAAAATGAAGAATTAAATTAAAATGTATTTATTATTCTTTACAATAATAAAAAAAACTTAATATTGATTTAAATTGTCAGGAAAGAAGAGGAAGGAATGTAAAAGGTAAAAAGGTATATGTGTTTAAAAATCCTAAAATCATTTTTAAGGTTGTTTTTTTCTCTAAAATTGTCTTCCCGAAAGTTTTAAGAAGCAAAGTAAAAATAGAAATGAATTTATTTAAACAAGTGAAGATCAAGTCTTTAAAATATTTTCTTTGATTTTCAAATTCTATTTGAGTTTTGTCTCTCTTAGAATTAAAAATGTCGAGCAAAGCGAGACCAGCTCGCTAGTAAATAAATACAAATTTTAAAAATACAGGGCAGCTCAGTGGTAAGTGCTGCTTTTTGAGCAATTTTTAGAACAGGCCAGCGGGCTACTCATCTGGTCCTTACGGGCTACATGGTGCCTGCGGGCACCGTGTTGGTGACCCCTGCTTTATATCAAACATGTTTCACTGATGCGAATATTTGGCAAGCACCGTTTTGTCCCACTAATTTCAACGATCGTAGTTTGTTTACATGTATAACTTTCACTGACGCTGCCACAAAAAGACGTGTTTTATGCTACTTATTCTTCGTCTCATTTTGTCCACCAAACGTTTTACGCTGTGCGTGAATGCACAAAGGTGAGCTTTGTTGATTTTATTGATTTGCTGGAGCATGGCCGGCTTTACGTAGGGGCAAGAGGGGGCCGAGCCCCCTTAAATAAATGTGTTGCCCCCTCAAATCAAAATTTGAGAAGGCAAATTTAAATAAACTCACAAAATTACTACATTACAAGTTGACAAAATTATCTGCAATAGTGGAAAAATCCGCCGAAAAAGGGACACACACGATATAGTAGTGTCGGCTTCCCTCTCATCCCTCCCTCCGCTGTGCGTGTATTCACCATTCCACAGGCTGCGCAGCAGACAAGCACCCGCACACACCCCTCAGCCCTCAGTAAACATCCAATCACTGTTGCAGTATGAAAGTAAAAGAAAAGGAAAAGTTGTCTACATTTATCATATACTTGTTAGGATGGGTGTATTTGTGTAGTCTTATCTGTCATAAACACGTTTATCGTCGCGGACTTTCGGTGCTACGGAGTTCCTTTTTTATTTTATTTTTTTACAACTTGACGAGAGCAGTGACAGCGGAGGCTCTGAGCAGCAGTGGTTTGGAAGGCAGAGAGCCTCCACTGTCCCTGTAACAAGCTACAAGTCATTTATGATGCTGTTAATGACGGTAAAAATGAAACATAAGGCTTAGCAGTCCTCTGCTGTCCTCTGTTCAGAGCGGAGTCCCTAGCAACGGCCCGTTTTACTTAGCAACGGTCTGGCAATCGACTGCTGGAATTCTTTTTCTGTTGTTTTTCTTGTAATTCTACATAGTCAACCTTTAATGTTTCAATCTACATTTTGGAATAAACAAATTATAAGTTTCATTTGATATGACCAAGACACCTAAAAACAAAAACACCGCCATTTTCATCAATTTACAAGCAAGTGGGCAACACACATACTTTGGAGTGAATGAGTAATTTTTCCAGATTCTTTGAACCTTTTGATGGACCGTAGATGTTGAAATCCCTAAATTTCTTGCAATTGCACTTTGAGAAACGTTGTTTTTAAACTATTTGACTATTTGCTGACGCAGTTGTGGACAAAGGGGTGTACCTCGCCCCATCCTTTCTTGTGAAAGACTGAGCATCTTTTGGGAAGCTGTTTTTATACCCAATCATGGCACCCACCTGTTCCCAATTAGCCTGCACACCGGTGGGATGTTCCAAATAAGTGTTTGATGAGCATTCTTCAACTTTCCCAACTTCTTTGTCACATGTTGCTGGCATCAAATTTTACAGTTAATGATTATTTACAAAAATGTTTATCAGTTTGAACATCAAATATGTTGTCTTTGTAGCATATTCAACTGAATATGGGTTGAAAATGATTTGAGAACCATTGTATTCCGTTTAAATTTACGTCTAACACAATTTCCCAACTCATACGGAAACGGGGTTTGTAATATTGGCTGCATTTCTGATAGTAGTACGTGTTCCATGTTGTTCCAGACCACAGCAAACGTTACCCAGCTTGCAAAGATTGTAATAAATCCATTCGAAGAACACAGCCTGCCGTTTACTTCAACTTGAACACACACACACACACACACACACACACATCTTTACCTTTGGCCATTCTGAGACAGTAATATCCAGAAGTTATTTTATTGTATGAGAAGCCTCCATTTTACTAATGGTTTTCAATGTTGCAAAAATGTGTAGAATAACAATTAAAATACAACATTTCTGTCAATGGGGATTTGCATCAGTTTTTGATAGTAGGCTAATATAGCTAATATTGACACATTTTGCGGCTCCAGACAGATTTATTTTTTGTCATGAGGGCGGTTCTCCTGCCTTTTTTCCCCTTGTGTCTGTAACTCCACTACCTGGTCATCAGTTGCATGTGAGCTGCCAGTTACCCGAGCCCACCTGCTTCTAATCAACCACCTGATTTAAACCCTGGATCTCCATCCAGCCAGTGCCAGTTTGTCCGTTGCCTGCGGTAGAATCCAGCCCGAGCTCGCTTACTCAGTCCTTTGCCCTGAACCCTTAGTAATTCCGGTTTTTTGTATTTCCTCAGGTGGAGGACCGATTTTTGACCCGGTTTTCCTGGAGCTGATCTTTCGTTACTGAGTTATTTTCTCCAGTAATTTTTGGTATTAAATAGATAATTTTTACTGATCCGCATTTGGATTCCCTTTTTTTTTTTTTGAGACCACAACAGTTTTTGTTTTTTTGGTCCATTATGTCTCCTTTAAAGGCCTACTGAAATGAGATTTTGTTATTTAAAACGGGAATAGCAGGTCCATTCTATGTGTCATACTTGATCATTTTGCGATATTGCCATATTTTTGCTGAAAGGATTTAATAGAGAAAATCGACGATAAAGTTCGCAACTTTTGGTCGCTAATAAAAAAGCCCTGCCTTTACCGGAAGTATGTGCGCGTGACGTCACGAGTTGCAGGGCTCCTCACATATTCACATTGTTTATCATGTGAGCCACCAGCTGTAAGAGCAATTCGGACCGAGAAAGCGACAATTTCCCCATTAATTTGAGCGAGGATGAAATATTTGTGAATTATAATATTGATAGTGAAGGACTAGAAAGAAGAAAAAAAAGCGACGGCTCCAGGCGGCGGCAGTGTGAGCATTTCAGATGTAATTAGACACATTTACTAGGATAATTCTGGAAAATCCCTTGTCTGCTTATTGTTTTAATAGTGTTTTAGTGAGATTGTAAAGACATACCTCGAGGTCGGATGGCTGCGGTGAACACGCAGTATCTCAGAGAGAAGCAGAGGAGCCAAGCTCACAGCTGCTTTTTTTGACAGCTGCTGCAGGACGACGAATAATCCAATGATGTCTACGGTAAGATATATATCACAATTTTCCCATCCAAAAACCAGCTGGTTGACGTACAGAAAACATGTTCGCTTGACCGCTCCGCTTCACAACAAACATAGAAACACCTGCTGTGTCTTGGTGATAAAGACAGCTGCAATCCACCGCTTTCCACCAACAGTATTGTTCTTTACAGTCTCCATTATTAAATGAACAAATTGCAAAAGATTCAGCAACACAGATGTCCAGAATACTGTGTAATTATGCGATTAAAGCAGACGACTTTTAGCCGCTAGTGGGGCAGCGCTAATATTTCCTGACAGTCCGTGACGTCACGCGCACGCTTCATCATTCCGCGACGTTTTCAACAAGAAACTCGCGGGAAATTTAAAATTGCAATTTAGTAAAATAAAAAGGCCGTATTGGCATGTGTTGCAATGTTAATATTTAATCGATATATAAACTATCAGCACCTCCAAGTCCGAGTCCATGGTTCTCGCCCGGAAAAGGGTGGAATGCCATCTCCGGGTTGGGGAGGAGACCCTGCCCCAAGTGGAGGAGTTCAAGTACCTAGGAGTCTTGTTCACGAGTGGGGGAAGAGTGGATCGTGAGATCGACAGGCGGATCGGTGCGGCGTCTTCAGTAATGCGGACGTTGTACCGATCCGTTGTGGTGAAGAAGGAGCTGAGCCGGAGGGCAAAGCTCTCAATTTACAGGTCGATCTACGTTCCCATCCTCACCTATGGTCATGAGCTTTGGGTCATGACTGAAAGGATAAGATCACGGGTACAAGCGGCCGAAATGAGTTTCCTCCGCCGTGTGGCGGGGCTCTCCCTTAGAGATAGGGTGAGAAGCTCTGTCATCCGAGAGGAACTCAGAGTAAAGCCGCTGCTCCTCCACATCGCGAGGAGCTAAATGAGGTGGTTCGGTCATCTGGTCAGGATGCCACCCGAACGCCTCCCTAGTTAGGTGTTTAGGGCACGTCCAACCGGAAGGAGGCCACGGGGAAGACCCAGGACACGTTGGGAAGACTATGTCTCCCGGCTGGCCTGGGAACGCCTCGGGATCCCCCGGGAAGAGCTAAACGAAGTGGCTGGGGAGAGGGAAGTCTGGGTTTCCCTGCTTAGGCTGCTGCCCCCGCGACCCGACCTCGGATAAGCGGAAGAAAATGGATGCATAGATGGATGGATAAACTATCAGACTGCGTGGTCGGTAGTAGTGGGTTTCAGTAGGCCTTTAACATTTTGGGTTGCCGACCCCTGACATAGGTATAGTGTATTGTAAAAAATACAAATTTGATTCAACTTAAAAAAGTTAGGCAACTGACTACCAAATATTTTCAAGTTTATTTATTTATTATGGTCTATGTTGTGCCACGTCTTATATGAAAGTTAATAAAACGAAAGGATGATGGTTTTGTCTATTTGTATTTGTAAATTCAACTAACTACAAACTTATAATTCGTACAACTGAGAATAATTATCTCTTGGGACTAAAAACAAAGAGTTGGGAGAAATATAAAAGAATGCAACTACAAATAAGAATTACAAGTTTCTTAAATGTGGATTAATAAATTGAGCCCTGGGTCAGACTTTAGTTGACACAACTACTCCTGCTCAAATTGATTAAACTAGAAAAAGCCTTGCAGCCGGTTACTTTTTTAAAGTTTTTAAGTTGAATCAGCTTGTTCAGCTTAAAAGTTGATTTAACTTTCAATTCTTTGTTTCAAACCTTTAGTAAAAATTTACGTGTCCTCAACAAAATTACTGGCATGCAGTATACCGAAGTAAACAATAAAGTTTTAGCACGTTTGTCATTTACCTTTGACCCTTTTTAAGGTACAAAAAAGTATAAAGTCATATGGCACAAACCAGTGCCTGCAAAGTATGAGAATTTACTAACTACAGCAAAATAAAAATGTTTTAATGTCGAAAAAATCAGAGTGCCTTAAATTGCATGCAGTTAGATTAAAATATTTACATTGGTCTTTAAATGCTATTTTTGTATTGTGACAAAACATGCTTACATAAGAAACATTAGCTACCACAAACTACTGAATATTCAAGTGTTACGAGAGCTGCATGTTATACTATAATAACCAGATTGTAAAAGTTGTTTAAGCAAGAAATACAAAAAAACTATTACTAGGTCATAACAAAGTGAACACGACCATACAATACCAATATAAGAAATTATTTCACAAATGCCTGACTATATATGGAGGACCATCCATCCATCCATCCATCCATCCATTTTCTACCGCTTGTCGCCACCTCATCGCAGGGCTAAGCAGGACCAAACGGGACAAAATTACATAAACAATATTGTGGAGGTTGCCCTCCTCGGAGTTCCTCAGACCATCAGGCATTGACAGGAGAGTTCGGTTTCAGGTTTACAATGTTGTTTAATTTTTCCTAACAAGTCTGTCCTGTGCTTTTCAGCAATTGTCTTTTCTTGTTGGTCTCTCTCTCCCTCTCTCTGTCGCTCCAGCCTTTTAACAGAGAGACAGGTGATTAGATAACCAGGCCCACGTGAGCCATCTACGCACCCGTCGCTTATCTCGAAGCTGGTCCTGGCACACCCCGATTCGCTGCAGGTTTGCAGGCCACGCCCCCTCCACATACCTCCACCGCCAGACGCAGGGACACCGTCCGTTCGCGCCTACTCTCCCCCTCTCCCCAGTAAGGGAGCGGGTGAGGAAGTCAGCCATGGCCTTCTGTGCACCCGGTCTGTGGATCGCTCTAAAGTTAGAGGGTTGCAAAGCTAGATATCAATCCGCGCGTTGGAATCTTTCATGCGGTGGAGCCACTGGAGGTTTTTGGAGCAAATTCTCGCATGACAAGTGCCCCACCGTGTGGAGTTTTGTTCGCATGTCCATGACGTATTGAATTTGGTTTTTGCTGGAGCTTGGACCCTCCTCCCAGCTTTCTTTAACTACGTCCAAAACCCAGCGCGGCGTCTTGCCGTATAATAATTAAAAAGGAGGAAATCCTGTGGAGGACTGGTGTACCTCCCGCATTGCAAACAGTAGGGGCTCTAACCATTTGTCCCAATTTGGTTTGTCCTCGTGCTCAATTCATGGTTTTCAGCGTTTTATTTAGCCGCTCCACCAGCCCGTCAGTTTGTGGGTGGTACACGCTGGTGCGGATCGCTTTATTTCCCAGTAAACCGTATAGTTCCTTTCTCGTGCGTGACCTAAAGGACGTGCCCTGCTCAGTCAGAATCTTTTTCGGGATTCCGACTCTGGAGATGATCTCAAATAGCACTTGCGCGACACTCTTTGCAGAGATGCAGCGCAGCGGCACTGCTTCGGTATATCGGGTTGCGTAATCCACCAGGACCAAAGCAAAATGATATCCCAGTGTGCTCGGGTAGAATAGTACGATGAGGTCCATACCAATTCTTTCGAAGGGGACCTCCATGAGCGGCAATGAGTGCAAGGGCGCCTTGGGGGTGGCAGCCGGGTTCACCAGCTGGCAGTCCGGGCAGGCAGCAGACCAGCAGCGCACGTCTGCCCGGAGGCTCGGCTAATAGAATCGGACCATTACCCGATTGAGTGTCTTATCATACCCCTATGTGGCCAGCCATGGGATTGAAGTGCGCCGCCTGGAAAACAATTTCCCGGCGGTGTTTTGGCACCAAAAACTGGGTGATTTCCTCTCCTGACTGAGAGTCCCGGCTCACTTGGTATAATCTATCCGTAATGATTGGAAAAAGAAGAAATACCCGCGCTGTTCTCGGGCGCACCAGCTGATGGTCGATGGAAGCCACCTGGTCCCAGGCCGCACGCAGAATGTCATCTCAGGACATTCTGCACTCCTTAGAGTGCCAGTGGAGGGCCGGTTTCATGTTTACAACACAGTTTTATTTTTCCAATCAAGTCCGTCTTGTGCTTTTCAGCAATTGTCTTGGTTGACGGTCCCTCTCGCTCTCTCTCTCTTTTACTCTCTCTCTCTCTCTCTCTCTCGCTCCAGCTCGCCAGCTGCCTGCTTTTAACAGAGCGACATGTGATTACAAAACCAGACCCGCGTGGGCCATCTACACACCAGTCACTGATCTCGAAGCCGATCCTGGCACACACCGCTTCACTGCAGGTCTGCAGGCCACGCTCCCCTCCACAAGTATAATCAACTACAATTGGTAACAAATGTCATTACATGATTTAATGTAACATTCTATTTATCTATTAAACTTAATTATTTCATAATTAAATGCAAATATTTCACAGTTCATATCTTTATTCATCTCATGTTTTAATGAATTGTTCAAGATTTAGTTACTTCTGTCACGTCAGGGTCGCATGGTATTGCAACGGTCGTTTTCCTAGATGCAGAAGGACGTCAGGAAGCAGTGTGCAGGTAAGAAGGATGAATTATTCAAATAAGGGAAAAATAGGAAAAAAGGAAAATGTGCAGATGGCATGAGGACCTATGGCAAAGCTCAGCAAAAAGACTATTCAACGTAGCAAGAAGCTAGTAATTCCAAACTCATATCAACATAAATGTCGCGAACAAGTCTGCTAGGCAGGATATGGCGCGAGAAAGGAATTAATAGCTCTCTGATTAGTGACCAGGAGCAGGTGAGCGTCCCGATCAATAATCAGAGGCAAGTGACAAAAATCAGCACCCATGGCAATTAAGAACACAAACAAGGGTACTTAGACAGAATTAACCAACAACTAAGGAAATATCACACTAAAAAAAAAAAGGACCTGGGCAATAGATCATGACAACTTCAAGATTAAATATCCATCCATCTATCTTCTTCCTCTTATCCAAGGTCAGGTCACGGGGGCAGCAGCCTAAGCAGGGAAGCCCAGACTTTCCTCTCCCCAGCCACTTCTTCCAGCTCTTCCCGGCGTTCCCAGGTCTTACCCATGGCCTCCTACCGGTTGGATGTGCCCTAAACACCTCCCGAGGGAGACATTCGGGTGGCATCTGGACCAGAAGCCTGAACCACCTCATCTGGCTCCTGTCGATGTGAAGGAGCAGCGGCTTTACTTTACGCTCCTCCCGGATGGCAGAGCTTCTCACCCTATCTCTAAGGGAGAGCCCCGCCACCCGGCGGAGAAAGCTCATTTTGGCCGCTTGTACCTGTGATCTTGTCCTTTTGGTCATAACCCAATGCTCATGACCATAGGTGAGGATGGAAACGTAGATCGACCGGTAAATTCAGAGCTTTGCCTTCCGGCTTAGCTTCTTCTTCACCCCAACGGATCGGTACAACGTCAGCATTACTGATGACGCCGCACCGATCTGCCTGTCGATCTAACGATACACTCTTCCCTCACTCGTGAACTGAACAAGACTCCTCGGTACTTGAACTCCTCCACTTGGGGCATGGTCGCCTCCCACCGTTTTCCGCGCAGAAACCTTGGACTCGGACTTGCAGGTGCTGATTCTCATCCCAGTCGCTTCACACTTGGCCAGTGAAAGCTGAAGATCCTGGCCAGATGAAGCCATCAGGACCACATCATCTGCAAAAAGCAGAGACCTAATCCTGCAGCCACGAAACCGGATCCCCTAAACGCCTTGACTGTGCCTAGAAATTCTATCGATAAAAGTTATGAACAGAATCGGTGACAAAGGGCAGCCTTGGCGGAGTCCAACCCTCACTGGAAACGTGTCAGACTTACTGCCGGCAATGCGGACCAAGCTTTGACACTGATCGTACAGAGAGCGGAACGCCACAATCAGACAGTCCAAAACCCCATACTCACTGCGCACTCCTCACAGGACTTCCCGAGGGACACCGTTGAATGCTCTTGGGCAAACTCTTGTGCACCCTCAAGAACCCTGCGGAGAGTATAGCGTTGGTCCACAGTTCCACGACCAGGACAAAAACCACACTGTTCCTCCTGAATCCGTAGCGTCTTCTCCAGTACGCCTGAGTAAACCTAATTGGGAAGGCTGAGGAGTGTGATCCCACGATAGTTGGAACACACCCTCCGGTTCCCCTTCCTAAAGAGAGGAACCACCACCCCGGTCTGCCAATCCACAGGTAGCGCCCCCGATGTCCACGCGTTGTTGCAGAGTCTTTCCAACCAAAACATCCCTACAGCATCCAGAGCCTTAAGGAACTAGCTCAGGCTCCTTCCCCCTCCCAACAAGGTGACGTTCCACGTCCCAGGAGCTAGCTTATGTAGCCGAGGATCGGACCGCCAAGTGCCCTGCCTTCGGCTGCCGCCCAGTTCAGAATGCACCCGACCTCTATGGCCCATCCCATGAGTAATGAGCCCATTGGAGGGGTGACCTCACCTCGGACCAAGCTTAAATATTTTTTCATTATTGTATCATATTTATTTTGTGAGCGTGTGTGTGCTTCACAAATTCACAAACCATAGTTTGTTAGCTGTACTACAGTGAAAAATAATTGAGAGAAAGAGTAAGCAGCACAAAATGTACATAACGAACGAGATAAAACATTGCTCTATGTTGCCTTTTTCTAGGGATTATAAATACAGAAATGTGTGTTATTTGGAAAACCTGACTCTTTCTGAGTTCCTCTACCTATAATCTGTCAATAACAATACGCATGAAGTCATTAAGTTGGTTATGTTGTCTGAACATCAAGCTTTGTGCTTTTATTGTGAAAGTACTCACCTGTGAGCCGCGTATAAACGCTCACGAGGGACAATAGTCCACTTACTGTTCATCTTCAGCTTTTACGACGCTGTTAAAAGTCCCTGTAAAGCCATTTTTACTGGTGTTATCATGAATTTACAGCTAAAAAAAAAATGGTAGAAATGTCACCTGATAGTGAAAGAAAGAGGTGTTCTTGAAGCAACAAGCAGCATATAATGCATCGTCACTATACTTAACTTTAATCGTCTTCTTATGTTTTTGTTGACTGCACTTTGAGTCAAAACTAAATCAGTCACGATTTAAAAAAATAACCAAAGCAAAACCAGTATTTATCGATTTAACAAAGCCGTTTAACACTATAAATTCCCCAACTTTGTTATCAAAACTTACATTATAATCTGTTGAGAATTTGTCCAACTGTTTGGAATCTTAATTGGTGTCAAGAAAGCAATGTGTTTGTGTCTAAATTCTGAAATCTTGGTGTGCCACAAGGCTCAATCTTGGGGCCATTATTATTTCGTATGTAAAAACCCAAAACCAGTGAAGTTGGCATGTTGTGAAATCAGTAAATAAAAACAGAATATAATGATTTGCAAATCCTTTTCAACCTACATTTATTTAAATGCACTGCAAAGACAAGATATTTAATGTTTGAACTGAGAAACTTTTTTTTTTTTTTGCAAATATTACCTCATTTAGAATTTGATGCCTGCAATATGTTTTGGAAAAGCTTGCACAAATGGCGAAAAAGACTGAGAAAATTGAGGAATGCACATCAAACACTTATTTGGAACATCCCACAGGTGAACAGGATAATTGGGAACATGTGGTTCAATAATTGGGTATAAATGTAGCTTCCATGAAATGCTCAGTCATTCACAAACAAGGATGGGGCCAGGGTCACCACTTTGTGAACAAATGCGTGAGCATATTGTTGAACATTTTAAGAACAAAATTTCTCAACAAGCTATTGCAAGGAATTTAGGGACTTCACCATCTACGGCCCGTAATATCACCTAAAGGTTCAGAGAATCTGGAGAAATCACTGCACATAACATTGAATGCCCATGACCTTCGATTCCTCAGGCAGTACTGCATCAAAAAGCGACATCAGTGTGTAAAGGATATCATATCATGGGCTCAGGAACACTTCAGGAAACCACTGTCAGTAACTACACTTCGTCGCTAAATCTGTAAATGCAAGATAAAACTCTACTATGCAGAGCCAAAGCAATTTATTAACAACACCCAGAAATGCTGCCGGCTTTGCTGGGCCCGAGCTCATCTAAGATGGACTGATGCAAAGTGGAAAAATGTTTTGTGGTCTGACAAGTCCATCCATTCATTTTCTGCTTGTCCCTTTTGGGGTCGCGGGGGGTGCAATCGGGCGGAAGCCACCTCATCGCAGGGCAAACACAGATAGAAAGACAACATTCACACTCACATTCACACACTAGGGCCAACTTAGTGTTCCCAATCAACCTATCCCCACCCGCATTTCAAATTGTTTTTGGAAACTGTGGACGTTGTGTCCTGCAGACCAAAGAGGAAAAGAACCATCTGGATTGTTATAGGCGCAAAGATTAAAAGCCAGCATCTGTGATGGTATTGGGGTGTATTAGTGCCCAAGGCATGGGTAACCATTAATGCTGAAAGGGCGTGATCTGCGGGCCTGCGGCGGACCGGGGTGTGTAAGGACCGGCCTCAAAGCACAGCTGGCAGGTGATTGGATTACCCAGCTGGGACTGAGCATCCAATCATGTGCCATGCTTATTAGCAGTAGCTGGCACACAATCGTTGGAGTTGGAGTTGTTGAGCAGACGCACACTGGACATTGTGAGAGAAAAGGAAGACCAGAGAGACTGAAAAGTCACAGAGCAGAAACTGAAAGGTTCTGTGTGTTTTTCCTAGCGTGTATGCGCTGTCAAATAAAAAGACATAGCTAACTCCAGACATTCGAGCTATCGTGGGGGTTTGTCGGAATCAGGTGAACCCACGGGAGGGTGGGAGCAGCGGTGCCAACACCAGTGGCGCCGGCAGCAGCGGCCGTCTCCGCCCATAGGATGACCGAGACGGGGGACCCCCAGGCTTTTCCTAGACGTCTTTGAAGGCCACGTCGGCGGTGGGCGCATGGCCAGAAGAGGAGTGGGGAGTGCGGCTGCTTCCACTGCTGCCGGGAGAAGCGCAGTGGGCATTGCTAAGCCTGATGGCGGCATCACACGTGCGCTTCCCGGACTTGAAGCGGGCGATCCTGGACCGGACCGTCTGCACCGGAGAGGACCACAGGCGCCGATTCCGGGCGCTGCGTTCAGGCCCAGAGGATCGGCCGTTCGCGCTAGGGCAGCGGTTGAGGGACTCGGCAACGCGATGGCTGCAGCCGGAGGAAGCCGACAGCCGAGTGGTGGAACGGCTCGTCCTTAAGCAGTTCTTGGAGGCGATCCCAGCGTAGATGTCGGCCTGGGTCCGCTACCACCGGCCACCACCTGGCAGCAGGGGTGACGTTGGCGGAAGACCACCTGGCGTTGGGCCGCAAGACACAGAGAGAGGAGAAGATTGGTGGAGCAGGCGAGCGTCCAGTGCCACTGCCGCATGAACTTCGTGTGTCACGGGACGAGCCGGGGCCGCTGGTCCCGCAGCGCCGCATGACTGACTCTCCTGTTTTTTTTCTGCGTCGCAGGTCCAGACGCATTCAGGCCGCAGCGGGCCCGCCGGTTCTACGGCCCTGGGCTTTTAATTTTCCTTCTGCTCCTGCTTCACCAGTCGTGGCTGCTGCAGATACGGTGCTTCCCGCGCAGACGACCCCTCAAATCCCTGGGCAGTCATGCTAGAGGCGTGCTGGAGGTGTGGGAAGCCCGGTCACGTGCGTCAGAAACCTCGGCGTATGAAGGCTGGGCAGTTGAACCAGGTTGACGGCCCTCCGGCAGCCGCCCCGGCCCGAGAGATGTACTGTGTTTCGGTAAGAATTCGAGGGAGTACATACCGGGCGATGGTGGATTCGGGTTGTGAGCTGTCCATGATTCACCAAAACCAGGTTCAACCTTGGGCTTTGAGGGAGGCAACACTGGTGAAAATTAAATGTGTTCATGGGGATGTGCACAAATAACCCGTGGTGCCGGTATAAATTCGATTCAGTGCGCACTTCACGCACCCCTTAATCCTGGAAACCAATTGGGCGTGTTTTCATGATTTAGTGAAGCAGTGTGCAGGGGTGCATTCACAACTGGTAGGGAAATGGGATATCTTTGCTGTTCTCAGCGGCAACGCGAGGTCATCCGACACTGCAGAGGGGAAAGGGGAACCGGTGGGGGCTTCGCGGGAGGCCCCCCCGGCCCTCCAATGGCACCCCATGGAAGATTTCCCATTTGAGTAGTCTCGAGAAGACACTCTGCACTTGGCCCTAGAGCCAGGTGTTTTTTATTAAAGGTCAGCTGGTGTGCTTGGGAGTAGCTCGGGTATTCCCTCACTTTGAATTAATCAGGGACAGATTTTACAGAGTACGGAGTTGTGACACTCAAACAGGAGAAGAAATCACCCAGTTGTTGATGCCGAAACGCCGTCGGGAAATAGTTTTCAAGGCGGCGCACTGTAAAACCCATGGCCGACCACATGAGGTGTGATAAGACACTTAACCCGGTAATGGTCCGGTTCTATTGGCCAGGCATCTGGGCAGACGTGCGCCTCTGGTGCGCAGCCTGCCCGGACTACCTGATAGTCAATCCAGCGGCCACCCCCAGGGCGCCTTTGCGCCCAATACCACTCATGGAGGTCCCGTTTGAACGAATTGGCATGGACCTCGTCGGACCATTCCACCTGAGCACACAGGGAAATCGTTTTGTGTTAGTCCTGGTGGATTAAGCAACCCGATATCCCGAAGCAGTGCCGCTGAGTTCCATCGTTGCAAAGAGTGCGGCTCAAGCACTGTTTCAGGTCATCTTTCGAGTTGGAATCCCAAAAGAGATTTTGACTGACCAGGGCACGTTCCTTATGTCACACACGGTGAAGGACCTATACGGATTTTTGGGGGTTGAGTCTATTCGGACCAGCATCTACCACCCGCAGACCAACGGGCTGGTGGAGCGGCTGAATAAAACGCTGAAATCCATGATCCGTAAGTTTGTGCACGAGGACAAACCTACTTGGGATAATTTGTTGGATCCCCTGCTGTTTGCAGTGCGGGAGGTGCCCCAGGCCTCTATGGGGTTTTCCCCCTTCAAATTGTTGTTCTGCAGGAAGCCGCGCAGGGTTTTGGATCTTGTTAAGGAAAGTTGGGAGGAAGGTCCTAGCCCCAGCGAAAATGAAATACATTATGGACCTGAGAGCAAAACTCCATAAGTGGCAAGGACCCTTTGTGGTCACACGACGAGTAAGTGGCGTGGACTACGAGGTCCGGCGTTCGGACCGGGGTGGAGGTACCCAAATTTACCACCTGAACCTCCTGAAATCATGGAAGGAGGCAGAGCCTGTTTCCATGGTGACGGCGGTCGAGGAGAGGGAGGAGCACCGCCCAGCCCTTCCCATCTCTTCTGTGATAATCAGCTTACACTATCATAGAGAGCAGAAGTTGCTTGGCTGCAGCAGCGCTTTTTTGATCTGTTCTCCCCCCAGCCAGGCCATAAAAACCTCATCCAACATTACATTGAGACCAGTGACGATGCGGTCTTAAATTCTATGCTGGAGTTAGTGGTAATAAAATAAATAAATGATAAATGGGTTGTACTTGTATAAAAGAATCTCACGGTGCGTGATGCAGCTCCATAGTTCTGGTAGGGAAGAAAAATGGGTCTGTGCGGTTCTGTGTGGATTCCTGCAGGGTAAATGAAGTGTCACGTTTTGATGCCTACTCAATGCCCAGGGTCGACAAGCTCCTGGATCGGCTGGGCACTGCTCGTTTTTTCACCACACTGGATTAGACCAAAGGCTACTGGCAGATTGCCTTGTCTCCAGAGTTTAGGGAAAAAACGGCGTTCTCCCCTCCGAAAAGTTTGTACCAGTTCGTGACACTTCCGTTCGGCTTGTTCGGTGCGCCCACCACATTCCAGTGCCTCATAGACCTGGTGCTGCGTTCCCACACTGCAAATGCTGCCGCCTACCTGGATGACGTCATCATCCAGAGTGGCAGCTGGGTGGTGGGGCGGTGCTCAAGTCCCTGAGGCGAGCGGAGCTCACCGCCAACCCGGCGAAGTGCGTGGTTGGCCGGAGGGAGGTACAGTATCTGGGGTACCACTTTGGAGGAGGGCAGGTGCGCCCGCAGGTAGATAAAACAACAGCAATTGCGACCTGCCCGACTCCTGAGACGAAAAAAGTGGTGAGGCAGTTTTTGGAGCCGGTGGGTTACTACCGGAGGTTCATCCCCCGGGGAGTAGGCGCGGCCGTACGGCTTCCCGGCCTGAGTCTGCAGGGGGAGGTATGTGGAAGGAGGCGTTGTCTGTGGGCCTGCGGCGGAGCGGGGTGTGTAAGGACCGGCCTCGAAACACAGCTGGTAGGTGAATGGATTACCCAGCTGGGACTGATCATCCAATCACCTCCCATGCTTATTAGCAGCAGCTGGATCAAGACACAGTTGCTGGAGTTGGAGTTGCTGAGCAGACGTGCATTGGACACTGTGATAGAAAAGGAAGACCAGAGAGACTGAAAAGTCACAGAGCGGAAACTGAGAAGTTGGGTGTGTTTTTTTCTAGCGTGCCAAATAAAAAGACATTGCTAACACCAGACATCCGGCCAATCATGGGGGGTTGTCGGCATCAGGTGAACCCACGGAACTACCACACACTGGTTTTGGGTTTTGTACATCAATGAACTACCACAACTTTGTCCATCTATAAATACTTTGCCAAATGTACGCTGACAATGCTGTTCTACACGTCCATGCTAAAAATAAGCAGCAAGATGCACTGCATCGATCAGTGTGCATGTTCCTTTACAAAAAACTGTACTAATCCGGATATTCAGTATCTGTGGAACAAAACATAGGGCAGTCCAAGATTTTAAGTATTTGGGAGTTGTGCTGTATTTACCGTTATTGTCCTGCAAGCAGCAGTTGGTTAAAAAACTGAATAAGATCAAATTTGATGTATAAGAAATATTTAACCGACAAACTCTTTAATTCTATGATTAGACCCTATTTAAAATACTGTATCACAAGCTGGATACGTACAAATAAATCCACACTTAAACTGGTGGAATGTATGTATTTAAAAAAAGAAACATTAAAAATATTAGGAAAAAAGACCCACTCACTACATCGTTGCAAAAGTACTCGAGAAATATAACCTCATGTCTACTCATGTGGGAAAACCTAATGAAGTATGTCTCAGGACATTCAATCAATATAAAATGCATGTGTTAACGTGTATATTAGGAAATATGTATTTTATATATATTTGTTAATGTACAAGGCAGTGAGTGGTTTACAGTAGCACCTTTGGCACCTAAACCTTGGATTTGGGGATAGAAATTAGCGATTGGCTACAATCATACATTATTTACAAATGTTCATTAGTATTTATTGTCCTTTTTAAATCAACTAATTTAAAATTCTTCTGTTTTAAAATTTAAAAAATCCACAAAAGGAGGAACAAGTCCACATTAATGTGGATACAAGTTTGTTTATCAACAATCAATCAATCAATCAATCAATGTTTATTTATATAGCCCCAAATCACAAATGTCTCAAAGGACTGCACAAATCATTACGACTACAACATCCTCGGAAGAACCCACAAAAGGGCAAGGAAAACTCACACCCAGTGGGCAGGGAGAATTCACATCCAGTGGGACGCCAGTGACAATGCTGACTATGAGAAACCTTGGAGAGGGCCTCGGATGTGGGCAACCCCCCCCCTCTAGGGGACCGAAAGCAATGGATGTCGAGCGGGTCTAACATGATACTGTGAAAGTTCAATCCATAGTGGCTCCAACACAGCCGCGAGAGTTCAGTTCAAGCGGATCCAAGACAGCAGCGAGAGTCCCGTCCACAGGAAACCATCTCAAGCGGATCAGCAGCGTAGAGATGTCCCCAACCGATACAGGCGAGCGGTCCATCCTGGGTCCCGACGAGCGGTCCATCCTGGGTCTCGACTCTGGACAGCCAGTACTTCATCCATGGTCATCGGACCGGACCCCCTCCACAAGGGAGGGGGGGACATAGGAGAAAGAAAAGAAGCGGCAGATCAACTGGTCTAAAAAGGAGGTCTATTTAAAGGCTAGAGTATACAGATGAGTTTTAAGGTGAGACTTAAATGCTTCTACTGAGGTAGCATCTCGAACTGTTACCGGGAGGGCATTCCAGAGTACTGGAGCCCGAACGGAAAACGCTCTATAGCCCGCAGACTTTTTTTGGGCTCTAGGAATCACTAATAAGCCGGAGTCTTTTGAACGCAGATTTCTTGCCGGGACATATGGTACAATACTATCGGCAAGATAGGCTGGAGCTAGACCGTGTAGTATTTTATACGTAAGTAGTAAAACCTTAAAGTCACATCTTAAGTGCACAGGAAGCCAGTGCAGGTGAGCCAGTACAGGCGTAATATGATCAAACTTTCTTGTTCTTGTCAAAAGTCTAGCAGCCGCATTTTGTACCAACTGTAATCTTTTAATGCTAGACATGGGGAGACCCGAAAATAATACGTTACAGTAATCGAGACGAGACGTAACAAACGCATGGATAATGATCTCGGCGTCTTTAGTGGACAAACTGGAGCGAATTTTAGCGATATTACGGAGATGAAAAAAGGCCGTTTTAGTAACGCTTTTAATGTGTGACTCAAAGGAGAGAGTTGGGTCGAAGATAATACCCAGATTTTTTACCGAGTCACCTTGTTTTATTATTTCGTTGTCAAATGTTAAAGTTGTATTATTAAATAGAGGTCGGTGTCTAGCAGGACCGATAATCAGCATTTCCGTTTTTTTGGCATTAAGTTGCAAAAAGTTAGCAGACATCCATTGTTTAATTTCATTAAGACACGCTTCCAACTGACTACAGTCCGGCGTGTTGGTCAGCTTTAGGGGCATGTAGAGTTGGGTGTCATCAGCATAACAGTGAAAGCTAATACCGTATTTGCGTATGACGTCACCCAGCGGCAGCATGTAGATGCTGAAGAGTACAGGGCCAAGGACCGAACCCTGGGGAACTCCACACGTTACCTTAACATAGTCCGAGGTCACACTGTTATGGGAGACGCACTGCATCCTATCAGTAAGATAAGAGTTAAACCATGACAGGGCTAAGTCTGACATACCAATTCGTGTTTTGATACGCTCTAATAAAATATTATGATCGACGGTATCGAAAGCAGCGCTAAGATCGAGGAGCAGCAACATAGATGACGCATCAGAGTCCATCGTTAGCAATAGATCATTAGTCAATTTTGCGAGGGCTGTCTCAGTCGAGTGATTTGCCCTGAAACCGGATTGAAAGGTTTCACATAGATTGTTAAACGCTAAGTGTTCATTTAGCTGCTCTGCAACAATTTTTTCGAGGATTTTCGAAATAAAGGGAAGGTGAGACACCGGTCGGTAGTTTACCATGAAGTCAGGATCGAGGTTAGGTCTTTTAAGGAGAGGATGAATAACCGCTTTTTTGAATGCTAGGGGAACAGTGCCCGAGGAAAGTGATAAGTTTATAATATTTAGCACTGATGGACCTAATAATACAAAAAGCTCCTTGATAAGTTTCCCAGGAAGTGGGTCAAGTAAACATGTTGTTTGTTTTATTCCATTTACACGTTGTAACAATCCTTCTAATGTTATTTCATCAAAACGAGAGAAACTATTTTGGATATTTGCAGTATCCGCCGTATATACAGTCGTATCTGTGTTACTATAACCCCGTTGTAGCTGGGACGCATTGTCTTTAATCTCCTTTCTAATAAGTTCAATTTTCTTATTAAAGAACTTCATAAAGTCATCTGTCGAATGGGTGGAGCTACTGGAAGGAGTCCCTTGTTGGGTTAGCGATGCTACTGTACTAAACAAACATTTTGGATCGTTTTTATTAATGCGGATGAGACTTGAGTAATAATTAGTTTTAGCTAAGGTAAGCATGCGTTTATAGGTTATTAAACTATCACTCCATGCTTGATGGTGCACCTCAAGTTTAGTCGTGCGCCATTTGCAAGAACATGAACATGATTTAAAAGGTTTTGAATGAACACAATAATTGAAAATCCGATTCACATCCGAATCACGATTCATATTTATTGTGATTCCACATCAAAATGTTTAAAACTATACTTTTCACTTTTAAAAATAAAGAAAGACCTTTTTTTGGACAACTTCCACGCTTCCTTGCTATGTCAAATTATATACCAAAATATATCTTGAGAGAATCTGTTTGAATCAAGAACTGATTCTGAATCAAATTGTCATCCAAGAACAGGAATCAAATCATGCATTGTTGAAAGACTCCCATCCTTAACATTTAGTATATTCCTTTCTACATTTTGTCTGTTGTCCCCTGCAAAATAAATCACCACTAACACAGATTAAAAAGGAATGACAGTAAACTGTGTTTAATCAAAATTAATCCACAGAAACCCTGTGATTAATCTAATTAAAAATGTGACGAACGTGTTTTAATTAAAAATATATATATATATCCTGAAGACATGATAAATGTTATTCAAATAATGAAGTTATTGATGAAGCCCATGAAGCACACCTACTGCCTATTAGCCCCGCATTCTTTCAACCTTTTACCTCATGGCGACACCTCACAAAACAAAAATAAATACAAACCCTGTTTCCATATGAGTTGGGAAATTGTGTTAGATGTAAATATAAATGGAATACAATGATTTGCAAATCAATTTCGACCCATATTCAATTGATTGCACTATAAGGACACCATATTTGATGTTCAAACTCATAAACTTTATTTTTTTTTTGCAAATAATAATTAACTTAGAATTTCATGGCAGCAACACGTGCCAAAGTAGTTGAGAAAGGGCATGTTCACCACTGTGTTACATCACCTTTTCTTTTAACAACACTCAATATACGTTTGGGAACTGAGGAAACTAATTGTTTAAGCTTTCGAAATGGAATTATTTTCCATTCTTGTTTTATGTAGAGCTTCAGTCGTTCAACAGTCCGGGGTCTCCGCTGTCGTATTTTACGCTTCATAATGCACCACACATTTTCCATGGGAGAAAGGTCTGGACTGCAGGCGGGCCAGGAAAGTAACCGCACTCTTTTACTTCAAAGCCACGCTGTTGTAACACGTGGCTTGGCATTTTCTTGCTGAAATAAGCAGGGGCGTCCATGATAACGTTGCTTGGATGACAACATATGTTGCTCCAAAACCTGAATGGACCATTCAGAATTAATGGTTGCCTTCACAGATGTATAAGTTACCCATGCCTTGCGCACTAATACACGCCCATACCATCATAGAT
Organism: Nerophis ophidion; assembly: GCF_033978795.1. Taxonomy (NCBI): domain Eukaryota; kingdom Metazoa; phylum Chordata; class Actinopteri; order Syngnathiformes; family Syngnathidae; genus Nerophis; species Nerophis ophidion. Next base: position 24,125,194 of record NC_084614.1, on the reverse strand, counting down.
GCTGGCATTTGAACTTTGCGCCTATAACAAACCGGATGGTTATTTTCCTCTTTGTTCCGGAGGACACCACGTCCACAGTTTCCAAATATAATTTGAAAAGTGGACTCGCCAGACCACAGAACACTTTTCCACTTTGCAACAGTCCATCTTAGGTGAACTCGGGCCCAGCGAAGCCGGTGGCGTTTCTGGTTGTTGTTGATAAATGGGCTTTGCTTTGCATAGTAGAGCTTTAATTTGCACTTACAGATGTAGCGACCAACTGTAGTTCCTGACAGTGGTTTTATGAAGTGTTCCTGAGCCCATGTGGTGATATCCTTTACACACTGTCGGTTTTTGATGCAGTACCACTTGACGGATCAAAGGTCCGTAATATCATCACTTACGTGCAGTGATTTCTCCAGATTCTCTGAACCTTTTTGATGATTTTACGGACCGTAGGTGGTAAAATCCCTAAATTCCATGCAATAGCTCGTTGAGAAATGTTCTAAAACTGTTCGACAATTTGCTTACAAAGTGGTGAACCTCGCCCCATCTTTGTTTGTGAATTACTTAGCATTTCATAGAAGCTGTTTTTATACCCAATCCTGGCACCCACCTGCTCCCAATTAGCCTGCACACCTGTGGGATGTTCCAAATAAGTGTTGGCTGAGCATTCCTCAACTTTATCAGCATTTATTGCCACCTTTCCCAACTTCTTTGTCATGTGTTGCTGGCAACAAATTCTAAAGTTAATGATTATTTGCACAAAAAAAATGTTAAACAGTTTGAACATCAAATATGTTGTCTTTGTAGCATATTCAACTGAAAATGGGTTGAAAATGATTAGCAAATCATTGTATTCCGTTTATATTTACATCTAACACAATTTCTCAACTCACATGGAAACAGGGTTTGTACATGAGTAGCAAAAAATGCTTCATGAGGTCCATTGGGTGGACTTGTACATAAATAACTACAATAAAAACCTTACTTAATCTCTTAACCCTATTTTAGAATCTTCTGTTTGATGGTTAGGCTCAATTAAAACAAGCTTTTGACAATACTAGTTTCATTGTGTCTTGGTTAAAAAAATAAAATAAAAAAAAATAAAAAAAAAGGAAGGCAAATTCCAAATAATAAAGTGGAAAAAGCAAAGAGCCAACATGGAGGTGTGTTGCGGCCCCCAGGTGATAGTATAGCAATAATAGACAGGTATACGATGACACAGCCAATCACCATCCAGAGTCCAGGTCCCAGGGAGCCTTAGATCTGATAAAGATCTGCGGCTGAGTCTATGCAGCTCATGTGGATCCAGAAATACATCACAACCTGTTGGGCTTGCTCTTGTTCCCATTTTTTCTTCCCTCCTAAACGCTAACGATGTTACTCCTTGTCACTCTTTTAACAAGTTGGCATGTGGTCGCTACGGTGTCGGCCTGCCCCGCTGTGGATGAGGCGTACGGATCCGTGGCTAGGCTGCTGCACCCTGGGCACAACATTCTGGGCGAGGAGTGGCTGGGCGCCCTCTTTAATACATTGGAGAACCGTGTGCAGTGCGGAAAAGTGCCGTGTGAAAAGGTACATTTCTATTGGAGCCCTGGGCCGCCTGCTTGCAGGGCCTGGGGGGGAGTCTTGAGCGAACCTCAGGTGCGGTGCTAAGGGATCGAGGTCCAAACGCTGATAACTTGCTGATAGTGCAATAAAATTCTATGTTTTTTCTTCTCATGCTAATTGTAATACAACCACGCTGTGGTCTTGGGACTTCCCAGCTAAAATGTTGGATTTGCTGTTTGATGAACGTCACACTTCAACATGCAGTCTTCTGATTTAGATTTAACTCTCAATTCGATATTCATGCAAGATCAGCAATAAGCAAGTTTTGGATTGTATAAATTTGCATCTATAAATGTATTACATCCAAGGGTGTTCAATTTTCCAAAGCCATTAGTGTCTAAATGTCTTCAAATGAGTTGGTCTTTTCCTGTATTTTAGTCATTAGCAAAAGCTGAACATGGTTGGCTATTGGCTACTAGGAGCTACCAGCTACACAACAGCTAAGCACACAATACAACATAAGCTAGAAATGCATAATAAGTGTCTTTAATTAAACAATATTGCTGTCTAAAACAGCACATTTGTCTATAGAAAACAATTATCAAATACTTCATCCATCCATCCTTTTTTTACCGCTTATTCCCTTTGGGGTCGCGGGGGGCGCTGGCGCCTATCTCAGCTACAATCGGGCGGAAGGCGGGGTACACCCTGGACAAGTCGCCACCTCATCGCAGGGCCAACACAGATAGACAGACAACATTCATACTCACATTCACACACTAGGGCCAATTTAGTGTTGCCAATCAACCTATCCCCAGGTGCATGTCTTTGGAAGTGGGAGGAAGCCGGAGTACCTGGAGGGAACCCACGCATTCACGGGGAGGACATGCAAACTCCACACAGAAGGATCCCGAGCCTGGATTTGAACCCAGGACTGCAGGAACTTTGTATTGTGAGGCAGACGCACTAACCCCTCTTCCACCGTGAAAATACTTATTGTTGCATATTACAAAGTATTCAAGGCGGAAGTGTTTTAGAAAATATCTAGTAACAAATGTGTCCGCATTATTTAAAGGCATACTGAAACCCACTACTACCGACCACGCAGTCTGATAGTTTATATATCAATGATGAAATATTAACATTGCAACACATGCCGGGTTGGTTTACAAAATTACAATTTTAAATTTCCCGCGGAGTTTCTTGTTGAAAACGTCGCGGAATGATGACGCGTGCGCGTGACGTCACGGACTGTCAGGAAATATTAGTTCAGCACCAGTTACGGCTAAAATTCGTCTCTTTTCATCGCATTATTACACAGTAATTTGGACATCTGTGTTGCTGAATCTTTTGCAATTTGTTCAATTAATAATGGAGACTATAAAGAACAATGCTGTTGGTGGAAAGCGGTGTATTGAAGCTGTCTTTAGCACCGAGACACAGCCAGTGTTTCTTTGTTTTTAACACAGAGCGGTCAAGCGAACATGTTTCTCTACGTCAACCAGCATGTTTTTGGATGGGAAAATTGTGATATAAATACCGGAGACATCATTGGATTATTCGTCCTCCTGCAGTAGCTGTTTAAAAGGCAGCTGTGAGCTTGGCTCCTCGGCTTTTCTCTGAGACGCTGCGTGTTCACTGCAGCCATCTGACCCCGAGGTATGTCTTTACAATCTCACTAAAACACTATTAAAACAATAAGCAGATAAGGGATCTTCCAGATTTATCCCAGTAAATGTGTCTAATTACATCTGAAACGTTCACACTGCCGCCACCCGGAGCCGTCGCTTTTTATTTTATTTATTTGTATTTATTTTTCTAGTGCTCTGCTATCAATGTTCTCATCCACGAATCTTTCATACTCGCTCAAATTTTTGGGAAATTGTCGTTTTCTCGGTCTGAATAGCTCTTTTTGTTGTAGGCTCCCATTAAAAACAATGTGAGGACGTGAGGAGCCCTCACCCTTGTGACGTCATCGTCTGCGACTTCCGGTAAAGGCAAGGCTTTTTTTATCAGCACCAAAAGTTGCAAACTTTATCGTTGATGTTCTCGACTAAATCCTTTCAGCAAAAATATGGCAATATCGCAAAATGATCAAGTATGACACATAGAATGGACCTGCTATCCCCGTTTAAATAAGAAAATCTCATTTCAGTAGGCCTTTAACTGTCTCACAAGCTTTCTCTAGAGAATTATTGTGCCCAAAAGGCCACGATAATAATAATGTCTGTCGCCAAAATAAAAATTACGACGAGACAGCATAAATCCATTCCAAAAGATTTCCATCCATCCATTTCCTACCGCTTGTCCCTTTCGGGAACGCAGGGGGTGCTGGAGCCGATCTAAGCTTGATTTATGATTATTTATTTGGTTGTGTTGTATTTAAGTTAACTCATGTGATTAAGCACAACAAATTATCCCATTAAATATGTATACACACGGATTAATCACACAATTTATTTTAACTGCACATGCTCCTTTTAGCTTAACCGTGGATGAAAGGCCACACGAGTTGTCATACGTCAGTAATCAGGTCAGTGCAAAGATCCAACTGTCGTTTTCGCCAGCAAATTTAACTCCAAAATAAACCCTGACTTGACGTTAGATAAAACTATTAGATAAATGTAGTGTATTCAAGGAGGCTTTTTTAAAATATAAATAAAATTGCAATTTTGTCCAAATATTGGGGTCTTTCTTAAGTTGATTTAAATTAGGCAAGCAGGAAATAACATTTGATTGATCATGATTAATCCAAACTCAAAAGTGTGATTTTGACAGCATTAATTGTAATGCACTTTTCCCTGTTGTTATTTTTTTTTCATCATCTTTAAAGAAATCTCAAAGTTAAACAAAAAATTGTAGACGCTCACATTGCAAAAAAAAAAATAATAATAATAACAGTTGAAAAGCTATTTTTTAGAGCAGTGGTTCTCAAATGGGGGTACGCGTACCGCTGGGGGTACTTGAAGGTATGCCAAGGGGTACGTGAGATTTTTTTGAAATATTCTAAAAATAGCAACAATTCAAAAATCCTTTATGAATATATTTATTGAATAATACTTCAAAAAATATGAATGTAAATTCATAATCTGTGAAAAAAAAATACAACCATGCAATATTCAGTGTTGTCGGCTAGATTTTTAGTGGACATGTTCCATAAATGTTGATGTTAAAGATTTATTTTTTTTGTGAAGAAATGTTTAGAATTAAGTTAATAAATCCAGATGGATCTCTTTTACAATCCTCAAAGAGGGCACTTTAAGTTAATGATTACTTCTATGTGTAGAAATCTTTATTTATAATTGAATCACTTGTTTATTTTTCAACAAGTTTTTAGTTATTTTTATATCTTTTTTCCAAATAGGTCAAGAAAGACCACTACAAATGAGCAATATTTTGCACTGTTATACAATTTAATAAATCAGAAACTGATGACATAGTGCTGTATTTTACTTCTTTATCTCTTTTTTTCAAACAAAAATGCTTTGCTCTCATTAGGGGGTACTTGAATTAAAAAAAATGTTCACAGGGGGTACATCACTGAAAAAAGGTTGAGAACCACTGTTTCAGAGTATATAATCATAAAGGTATTGTATATTAATATCGTCTTCATGGTCTTATTTTCAGCAGTCAGCGTATTACCGTGAGGTCAATGAGGCATTTGCTGAAGTCATTGATTTCACCACATGTCAGCATGACCGCTCATTAATAAAGGGTGCCTACTGCTGAAAATACAAGTGAGTGTGATAAGAGTGTGGAATAAGGCTGAAATGTGCCTTCAAACGCTCGGAAGAGGCTCCATAAACAAATAAAAGTGCAATAAAGGTGATGTCATGGCAGCTGATACCAAGTCAAACATTACTTTAAAGGCCTACTGAAACCCTGTACTACCAACCACGCAGTCTGATAGTTTATATATTGATGATGAATTATTAACATTGCAACACATGCCAATACAGCCTTTTTAGTTTACTAAATTGCAATTTTAAATTTCCCGCGAGTTTCTTGTTGAAAACGTCGCGGAATGATGACGCGTACGTGTGATGTCACGTGTTGGATGGGACATATTAGCGCAGCACTAAACACGGCTAAAAGTTGTCTCTGTTCATGGCGTAATTACACAGTATTTTGTACATCTGTGTTGCTGAATCTTTTGCAATTTGTTCATTTAATAATGGAGACTATAAAGAACAATGCTGTTGGTGGAAAGCGGTGGATTGCAGCTTCTCACCCTATCTTTAGTTTGTTGTGAAGCAGAGCGGTCAAACGAACATGTTTTTTTGGATGGGGAAATTGTGATCTATATCTTACCGGAGACATCATTGGATTATTCGTCGTCCTGCAGTAGCTGTCAAAAAAGGCAGCTGTGAGCTTGGCTCCTCGGCTTCTCTCTGAGACACTGCGTGTTCACCGCAGCCATCTGACCTCGAGGTATGTCTTCAGAATCTCACTAAAACACTATTAAAACAATAAGCAGATAAGGGATCTTCCAGAATTATCCTAGTAAATATGTTTAATTACATCTGAAACGCTCACAATGCCGCCACCCGGAGCAGTCGCTTTTTTTTTTTTTTTCTAATCCTTCACAATCAATATCCTAACCCACGAATCTTTCACCCTCGCTCAAATTAATGGGGAGATTGTCGCTTTCTCGGTCCGAATTGCCCTTACTGCTGGTGGCTCCCATTAAAAACAATGTGAATATGTGTGGAGCCCTGCAACTCGTGAAGTCACGCGCACTTTCTTCCGGTAAAGGCAGGGCTTTTCTATTAGCGACCAAAAGTTGCAAACTTTTTCGTCGATGTTCTCTACTAAATCTTTTCAGCAAAAATATGGCAATATCGCGAAATGATCAAGTATGACTCATAGAATGGACCTGCTATCCCCGTTTAAATAAGAAAATCCCATTTCAGTTGGCTTTTAAAACTGCTAAGGTGATGAAAGCCTGCGATACATCACCGAAATAGAGCATGTAATTGACTTTATGTCAGGCCTCTAATATATGTGAATTTTATACAAATGCATGTTGTCTGTTTGTGTTTGTAGTGTAACCTTACAGATCTTGTGCAGCAGCTGATCCCTAAGTCACAGGAAGGCGAGAAAAACAGCACAGTCGACGCATCGCAATTCACCGCCATCGCCGCCGGCTGCATCCTGTATCTTTCTTCGCCGAGCTCGGTGTGCATCGCGACCAGGCAGGGCATGTGGAGGCAGGAGGTCCATCGCTTCCTGATACGAATCTCAAGCGAGGAGCGCAGTCTTGCAAATGGGGAGAAGGAGCTGTGCGCAGGACCTGGGCATCGACACATTGACCGTGATGGGTTGGAAAGTGTGCTGAGAGGACTTCACAATCACTATGAGCCATCAGACAATAAGGTCAGTAAGACAAAAATATTTGCTTATTATTGTTTGATGATCCAGACATCCACCATGGAAGCCCATCCATTCATCCATCCATCTTCTTCCGCTTATCCGAGGTCGGGTCGCGGGGGCAGCAGCCTAAGCAGGGAAGCCCAGACTTCCATCGCCCCAGCCACTTCATCTAGCTCTTCCCGGGGGATCCCGAGGCGTTCCCAGGTCCTCCCAACATGTCCTGGGTCTTCCCCGTGGCCTACTACCGGTTGGATGTACCCTAAAAACCTCCCTAGGGAGGCATTCGGGTGGCATCCTCACCAGATGCCTGTACCACTTCATCTGGCTCCTCTCGATGTGGAGGAGCAGCGGCTTTACTTTGAGGTCCTCCCGGATGGCAGAGCTTCTCACCCTATCTCTAAGGGAGAGCCCCGTCGAACGGCGGAGGAAACTAATTTGGGCCGCTTGTACCCGTGATCTTGTCCTTTCGGTCATAACCCAAAGCTCATGACCATAGGTGAGGATGGGAACGTAGATCGACCGGTAAATTGAGAGCTTTGCCTTCCGGCTCAGCTCCTTCTTCACCACAACGGATCGGTACAACGTCCGCATTACTGAAGATGCCGCCTGTCGATCTTACGATCCACTCTTCCCTCACTCGTGAACAAGACTCCTAGGTACTTGAACGCCTCCACTTGGGCCAGGGTCTCCTCCCCAACCCGGAGATGGCATTCCACCCTTTTCAGGGAGAGAACCATGGACTCGGACTTGGCGGTGCTGATTTTCATTCCTGTCGCTTCACACTCGGCCGCGAACCGATCCAGTGAGATCTGAAGATCCCGGCCAGATGAAGCCATCAGGACCACATCATTTGCCAAAAGCAGAGACCTAATCCCGCGGCTAACAAACTGGAAGCCTTACCCAGACAAGGTGAGGCAGTGTTCTAGCAACAATGGGGACACCACCCTGCACCCTATTGAGGCCAGCTGTGGTTTAGTGGTTTCAAAGGCCGCCAGTGACCAAAAGGTTGATGGTTTGAGTTCCAGTTTGTGCCATTAATCATTAGTTTTTGACCCAAAAGTGTTTCAGAAAGTCCGCCTGTGGGGTGACAGTCTTAACAAGAAAAGGTGAGCTGTTGGCGACCGGTGCGAAGGACACATCTGGGGTCTTTGCAAGTTGTCGAATATTGTTTGGGTCAGCTGTGGTTCACTAGTTCCAAATGTGGCCAAGGTTCAATTTGCCAGACTAGGTTCATAATTACTAGGTTTCGACCAGCGGCGTAACCAGAAATCATGATCATAATTGAAGATAAAAGCAATTTTTAATTTACTTTCCCTAAATATCTAAGTGTTCATATTCTCCTCATGTCATACTATGCTCTTTCCAGTGCTTGGATGGAGGGGTTAGAGTTTGTATCCAATCAAAATTAAGCGAGTTTATGTTGTCATTCTGTACGAACTCTGCCCGGAGCCTTCAGAATAAACAATCCAGGCGTCTGTGCACTCTTATTGAATGGACACATGTAGGTGATAGACAATCAGATCTCGAGTTGTTGTCAGTAAGGCCTTCTAGCTAGACCTGACATTTACGCGTCTCGATACTCACTTGGGAGTCCCAAGTTAGTATCCAATCATAAGTTGCGAAGACAAGAAGTGGCACTGGAGCCATACGAGCCTTTGAAAGCCACAGAAAACTCACCGGTGCTCACAAAGAAGGCGAGCAAAATGTTGATTAGGTGACAGATAATACAGTCGTGGTAGAACATAATGTCATGGCTGTCTTGAGTTTCCAATCATTTCTACAACTCTTAATTTTCTGTGATAGAGTGATTGGAGCACATACTTGTTTGTCACAAAAAACATCCATGAAGTTTGGTTCTTTTATGAATTTACTATGGTTCTACTGAAATAGTGACCAAATCTGCTGGGTCAAAAGTATACATACAGGAATGTTAATATTTGGTTACATGTCCCTTGGCAAGTTTCATTGCAATAAGGCGCTTTTGCTAGCCATCCACAAGCTTATGGCAAACTTCTGGTTGAATTAATGACCACTCCTCTTAAAAAATTGGTGCAGTTCAGCTAAATTTGTTGGTTTTCTGACATGGACTTGTTTCTTCAGCATTGTCTACACCAGTGGTTCTCAACCTTTTTTCAGTGATGTAGCCCCTATAAACAAAATTTTAATTCAAGTTCCCCCTAATCAGAGCAAAGCATTTTTGGTTGAAAAAAAGATATAAAGAAGTAAAAGTAAATCCGTTTCTGATTTATTAAATTGTATAACAGTGCAAAATATTGCTCATTTGTAGTGGTCTGTCGTGAACTATTTGGAAAAAAGATATAAAAATAACTAAAAACTTGATGAAATTTAAACAAGTGATTCAATTATAAATAAAGATTTCTACACATAGAAGTAATCATCAACTTAAAGTGCCCTCTTTGAGGATTGTAATAGAGAGCCATCTGGATTCATGAACTTAATTCTAAACATTTCTTCACAAAAAAAGAAATCTTTAACATCAATATTTATGGAACATGTCCACAAAAAATCTAGCTGTCAACACTGAATGTTGTTGTATTTTTTTTCACATTTTATGAAATTACATTCAATAAATATATTTATAAAGAATTTTTGAATTGCTGCTATTTTTAGAATATTTTTTTAAAATCTCACGTACCCCTTGGCATACCTTCAAGTACCCTCAGGGGTACGTGTACCCCCATTTGAGAACCACTGGTCTACACGTTTAAGTCAGGAATTTGAGAAGGCCATTCTAAAACCTTAATTCTAGCCTGATTTAGCCATTCCTTTACCAGTTTTGACATGTGTTTGGGGTCATTGTCCTGTTGGAACACCCAACTGCGCCCAAGACCCAACCTCCGGGCTGATGATTTTAGGTTGTCCTGAAGAATTTGGAGGTCATTCTTCTTTTTCATTGTCCCAATTACTCTATGTAAAGCACCAGTTCCACTGACAACAAAACAGGCCCAGAGCATAATACTACCACCACCGTGTTTGACGGTAGGAGTGGTGTTCCTGGGATTGAAGGCCTCACCATTAGTCCTCCAAACATATTGCTGGGTATTGTGGCCAAACAGCTCAATTTCTGTTTAATCTGAACACAGACGTTTCCTCCAGAAGGTCTTATCTTTGTTCATGTGATTGTCAGATGAAACAAATACCCAGCAATACGTTTGGAGTGAAAAGGGGAGGCCTTTAATCCCAGGAACACTATGCCTACCATCAAGCATGGTGGTGGTAGTATCGTGCTCTGCCAATGGAACTGGTGCTTTACAGAGAGTAAATGGGACAGTGAAAAAGGACAATTACCTCCAAATTCTTCAGGACAACCTAAAATCATCAGCCCGGAGGTTGGGCTTTGAGCGCAGTTGGCTGTTCCAACAGGACAATGACCCCAAACACACGTCAAAACTGGTAAAGGAATGGCTAAATAAGGCTAGAATTAAGATTTTAGAATGGCCTTCCCAAAGCCTTGACTTAAACGTGTGGACAATGCTGAAGAAACAAGTCAATGTCAGAAAACCAACTAATTTAGCTGAACTGCACCAATTTTGTCAAGAGGAGTGGTCAAAAACTCAACCAGAAGCTTGTGGATGTCTACCAAAAGTGCCTTATTGCAGTGAAACTTGCCAAAGGGACATCCATCCATCAATTTCCTACCGCTTATTCCCTTCGGGGTAGCGGGGAACGCTGGAGCCTATCTTAGCTACAATCGGGCGGAAGGCGGGGTAGCCAAAGGGACATGTAAGCAAATATGAACATTGCTGTATGGAAACATTTCACCCAGCATATTTGGTCACATTTTCAGTAGACCCATAATAAATTCATAAAAGAACCCAACTTCATGAATGTTTTTTGTGACCAACAAGTATGTGCTCCAATTACTCAATCACAAAAAATAAGATTTGTAGAAATTATTGGAAACTCAAGATGTTCTTTATAAGTGTATGTAAACTTTTGACCACAACTGTGTATTTACAAGGGCATTTTCAAGATAGATAGATAGTACTTTATTGATTCCTTCAGGTGAGTTCCTTCAGGAAAATTAAAATTCTAGCAGCAGTGTACAGAGTTGAGATCTTTTTAAAAAAGAGTAAAAAGTAAATAATGGGGTTTAAAAGGTAACAAAATAGAGAAATATTACAAAAAGAATAAAAACAATGGGAATAACAATATAACAGTAAAATAAGAATATAACAAGACAAAGTAGGCAGTAGTGACCATGTTATGAAAACGTATTGCACTGTTAATGTTTTGAATCCCCTGTCATCCTTGTACCCCCCGCCCCAGAGAGGAGTTGTACAGTCAAATGGCGTGTGGGACAAAGAAGGATACTTAAGAGAAACATCTTGTGAGACGAGGTCGGCCGACACGGGAAGCGGTATAGTTCGGTTGGTAGAGCGGCCGTGCCAGCAGCTTGAGGGTTGCAGGTTCGATCCCCGCTTCCGCCATCCTAGTCACTGCCGTTGTGTCCTTGGGCAAAACACTTTACCCACCTGCTCCCAGTGCCACCCACACTTGTTTAAATGTAACTTAGATATTGGGTTTCACTATGTAAAGCACTTTGAGTCACTAGAGAAAAAGCGCTATATAAATATAATTCACTTCACTATCCCTGCGGTGAAATAGTTTGCGACTTTCACACGCAACTACCGACTATGAGCGGTACCACTGGCTTATACGGCGTTGAATGGGTGTTACAAATTGTGAGTTCAAATATTTTATTTCTTAATTTTCTCATGTTTCATTTGTTTTATACAATTCTTTTAGTTTTGACAGTACCACGTAAGATATGTTTTAATTGCTGAAGTGGGTTTATTGAATGTTAAATACACCAAAAAAGAGTTGTGTACACTGTTGATGGGGATTAATACACAGTAGTGTGGAAGTCTGTTTCTGTATAGTTGTCAGGGTTGTTTGTTGACGAACCCCATGATGCAGAGAAGGAGGCAGGCATTTGGTAAGTAAAGATGATTTAATTAAATACTAAGACAAAACCAAAACCAAAAGGGTACAAACAAAAAGCGCGCACATGGCCGGAATAACAAACTAAGGGTCTTTAGCATAGAAGCTAGCAAGAAACAAAAAAGGACCTAGCGTGGAAGCTAGCGGGTAGCAAACAGGAAAAACTGGAAATGGCTAATGTTAACAGAAACAGCTTACCGCTACGACGACCAGGACAAAATGTAGCACGACAGGTAGTAGCTGTAACAAAACGACACGACAAGAGCAACATGTGGCAACGACAATACAAATGACAATACAATGATCCAGCAACTGACACAAGACAAAGGAGGTTACAAATAGGAGCCGGCTGATTGGCAACAGTTGTGGCCAGATGCCAATCAGCCGCAACTGAAGGGGAACACAGCACTCAGGGAACAAGACAGGAAGCTGACAAAATAAGAGCACTAGACAGGAACTAAGGACAGGAAATATTAAACACACTGGAGGAACACAGCACTCAGGGAACAAGACAGGAAGCTGACAAATTAAGAGCACTTGACAGGAACTAAAAGACAGGAAATACTAAACACAAGAAACAGACAAATGCAGAGGAAAAAACTAAAACATAGACAAACTGTCAGGGGCAAGCCTGACAATAGTATCTCCAACCATGTGGTGACATGAATTACGGTATTTTGAGAGGTGAAGTCGGACTAAGTAGGACATTACTACTGAAGTGAAGTGAAGTATATTTATATAGCGCTTTTCTCTAGTGACTCAAAGCGCTTTACATGGTGAAACCCATTATCTAAGTTACATTTAAACCAGTGTGGGTGGAAATGGGAGCAGGTGGGTAAAGGGTCTTACCCTAGGATACAACGACAGTGACAAGGATGGCGGAAGCGGGAATCGAACCTGGAAGCCCATATAAGGCCTAGGTGAGAAACGCACAGCTCGCCACTGGTTTTGACCAAATCAAGCCACCCAGTTTGGAGGTTGACAAACTTGCCCAAGAAAGGTGAGCTGTATAAGAGCACAGTAACAGTCACACTGGTGCCTCCTGAGTTGTTAACTTAGTGTAGGTCAGCTGTTGTTAAGTGGTTCCAAATGCAAACCGTGACTAAAAGGTTTACGGTTTCAGTTCCAGTTTCCCCTAATTACAGTATTAGTTTTTGACCTAAAGAGCATCCGGCAGCCAAGCTTCGAGGTTGACGATGATGTAAAAACAGTGCCAAGATTCTCACGCATAAAAAGACAATCTGCATGTGCACACAAGTGCATTTTATACGTGTAGACACATTTTGAGTGCTCAGACTTATTTTACAGTCTCTGTGCACGTGTAGACTTTGTTTGCACTTGTGCTGTGATTCTGTTTTCCTTTTGACTAATCATTTTTTGACATATTCACATGACATAACAAATGGTAATGTCATCATTTATTAGGTTTTAGTTTAAAAAATGTGTATTAGATGACAAAATTCACAAAAATTTGGTGGGGTTTTTTAAGACATTCGAGGAGCACACAAACGTAGGGCTTTATTATAATTTTTAGATGGATTGAAAATCTTTAAGAGTCGGTTAAAAAAAATTATATAAAAAATTATATAAATGTGTTATAATACTGAATGTTACAATAAATATATACCATGTATTATATATACACACATATATATATATATATATATATATATATATATATATATATATATATATATATATATATATATATATATATATATATATATATATATATATATATATATATATATATATATATATTTAAAATCGATTCTCCAAATATATCAGTCAATTTAGAATGGGATTAAATCCCTATGTGTATATATATATATATATATATATATATATACACAGCACAGTACATATACAGTATACAGATAAGAATATATACATGTATACATCAAAAATATATATACACTATATACATACATATAAATATACACATATACATATATATATACAGTACATATACAGTATACATAAGAATATATACATGTATACATCAAAAATATTTATACACTATATACATACATATAAATATACACATATATATATATACATACACACACACACATACATACATTTATATATATATATACAGTATATATATATACATATATATATATATATATATATATATATATATATATATATAAATACATACATACATATATATACATATAAATATATACATATATATGTATATATACATTGTATATATATATGTATATATATATAAATATATATATAATCTTTAAGAATCGACTATTGGATTAAATACATTATTATTGATATTATTATTGATATTGTTGCTTTTATAAATTAGGGGGTTTCCTTTTTTAAAATATTGTATTTAACAAGTATTGTAATTGTATGTATTCTCAGTTACTTTGTAAATGTATATTAGGTTGATTAACATTATGTGATTTTTGTAAATACAATATTAAAAATCTAATGTTTTAAATTGGTTTTTTTAAGCCAACACTGCATGCATAAGCTGTATGTCAGCAGCCAAGAGGAGCTTTGCAACTTGTAACCAGTTTTAAAAAGGTTTTATTATCATTTGTATACCTAATAATATATTACGAGAGCCGTGTTGAATAAAGAAATATATTCAGAATCTAATCGTCACCTCAAGAATTGCTACGGAATCGTGAGACAGACAAAAATTCACATCTCCACACAACAGGCTCCCTCGGATTGGGTTTGAACGGGAGACACTAGGCGTTAAAAGTGACCAATCAGAAAGTTAAAATGATTCGGTCTGTGTAAAATTCCTCCACGTGTAATCCTAATGATTCGGGCTACTGCATTTATCCCATTCCGCACAGGGACGCAAACTTTGGTCGTCTGCAAAAGAGGCGAGTATATTATCCACCGAGCTAAAGGCCCGAGCTGGCTAACTCGGCGGCCACCACACTCTTGAAGTCATCAGGGAGTGAGGTTTACTAGCGTACACTTGGCACAGCCACACTGAGGTTTACCAACGTACACATGGCACAGCCACAATGGCCGGCCGCCATTACACAAGCGTTGCTTAAAATGACTCTGCGCACGCACAAAATGAGTCCCTATGCCCAGAGAGACCACGTGCACGCAGACTGTAGTTTTTACTCTAAATTATTTTGCCCCTGTTTTGCCTCCAGAGTTGACAAGCTTATTACAGGAAAAGTGAGCTGTAAACGGGCAGCAAAGGAGCGACCATGGGGCCTCCACCTGGAAACCCTGAATACTAAAGATGCGCGGTTTGCGGTCTCATCCGCGGAGTCCACGGATAAACCGCGGGTCGGGCGGGTGACATGACGAAAAAATAGATTTTAATTAGATTCAGGCGGGTGGCGGTTGAACCATTCGGAAATATTTGATATACATGGTTCTGGGATCGGTATCCTTTACCATTCAAAGAGCCATTTAGGACCCGTGTCACAAAGCGAAGAAGACAATAGGAGACGCAAACATTCTCCAGGATGACTGCCGGCAGACACCCACTTAATAAGTATTAGGGCGTGCTATGAAGCCATTGGCTTTATCGCCTTCTGCAGCATGTACGATCTGCTTGTCAGTCCAGCAACATGTTGTGTGTGGCTTCCGCAGACACACGCACACGACTGCAAGGCATACTGGGTGACACATAGTACACTAATGGTTGTGATCTAAACAATTTTAACACTCTTAGTAATATGCGCCACGCTGTGAAGCCACACCAAACAAGAATGACAAACACCTTTCGAGAGAACATCCTCACGGTAACACAACATAAACGCAACACAACAAATACCCAGAATCCTTTGCATCCATGACAAATCCTGACTATTTTATACACCCCGCTAGCAGCAAGCCCCACCCGTGCGTCGGTAAGGTGGGCGGGTTTTGGGACGCGGGGGTGTAAAATATATTCAGGAATTGTCACGGATGCAAAGTGTTCTAGGGATTTGTTGTGTTGCGTTTATGTTGTGTTACCGTGAGGATGTTCTCCCGAAATTTGTTTGTCATTCTTGTTTGGTGTGGCATCACAGCGTGGCGCATATTAGTAAGAGTGTTAAAATTGTTTATATCACAACCATCAGTGTACTCTGTGTCAACCAGTATGCCTTTCAATCTTGTACGTGTGATTGCGGAAGCTGCATACAACATGTTGCTGGAATAACAGTCGGTTTGTACATGTATTTGAATGTGTCGAAGGTAATGGCTTCACAGCACGCCCTTATTCTCGTCATCAGGATGAACACCATCTTTACTCTGTGAAACGGGTTTAAATAGCTCTTTGAGTAGTAAAGGTGGCCGACCTCTGATGTATTTCAACGGGCGGGTGGTTGCGGTTCTGATAAAAAGTTGGTTCGGGTGGACGGCGGGTGGATGACGACTTTGGTGATGCGGTTGCGGATGATATAATTGCCTATCCGCACATCTCTACTAAATACTTAAAGTGCCGTCCTTCTCCTCCTTTTTTATCTCCATGGTAACCAGAGGTGCGTCACAGCGGACAACATCATGATGGAGGTGGGCGCCCCGTCAGCAGAGGAGACCCAGGCTGCAGGTGCAGTTTTGGGCCGGGTCCTGTACCACGCCGTGCGAGGTGGCTGTTTTGTGAGTCGCTTTCTCCCTGAGGAGAGCTTCTTCCTGGACTACATCATTCACGAAATTGGTTCTGACAATTTCACCGTCACGGGTAAAAAAAAAAAGTTTTAAAATTTAAGAAATGTAAATGCTATATAAAGCATTTTTGTGGCCGCTTCCTGTAGACTTGGAAGCTGTAATGAGGACTCTAGAACTTGGGGGGGCGTTGAAGAAAGAGAGCAATTACCGGCACTCAAACAACACCTGGGATCAGGTAAACATGTCAATAAAGATCACCGGACAACAACTCGTTTTTTCATACGTCTTCTCCTTTTCCCAGCATTGTTTTTCTGCACACGAGCTGGTGCTGATCCACGGCCTGGAAAGACCCGACGGGGTGCTTGGTCGGTCTGACTTGGTCCGTCTTAGCCCGGCGCTGGTCCAGCAGGTCCTGAGTGGGGCTTGTCATGCCACACAGCCGCCTAAAAAGGAACACAACCAGCTCAGCACAACAGAGAGTAAGTTGCTGCAAAATGAACTTTACTTCCATGCAGAAGTGATGTCTAAGTGGTGTGTGCGTGTCCTCGTTAAGGATACATTTACGCAACCCTCGCCAACGTCGTCATCACGCTCATGTCCATGTTTGGCATCGTGTTGCTGCTTTGTACGTCATCCACCAGCATCTTCCAGATGTGTATCCAGTTTTGCATCAGCCTGGCAGTGGGTTCTCTCACTGGAGACGCCTTGCTGCACCTGCTGCCAATGGTGAGCCGTACAACGCGCAAACACAGGCGCACACTCCTCAAACGCTTTCGGACACATTCACTTCTTTCGCCTTTGGTGCAGTTCCTAGGCCTCCACGTGCACTCTGATGACGTAGGCGCCCGGCTGCACACGCCACGGCACAATCCGCACGGTGACGGCGGTGCGGCGGTGTCCGACTACGTGTACAAGATGTTGGTGTTGATGGGCGGGATCTACTACTTCTACCTGATGGAGACGCTCTTCTCGCTGTTCATGCACAGACATAACCACCACGTGGTGAGCAATGATAATTAAATATTTATTTGTTCGTTCATGAAAAGTAAATTATAGTAAATTATCCCTGAATATCATTAAATAAATTTTTTGTTTTTTTGTTTTTATTTCTGGCTTTTTATATTTTTGATTGGTTTTACTAATACTTGTATAATTTTCAGCGATTTTTTTATTTTTATTTTTTTTATTAATTAATTATTATTTTCATTATAAATTGTCAAATTTTCAGCGATTCATTGTTTTTATACAGCTAAATTTTTTTATTTTGGGGTTTTCTCTACATGTTTTATCATTCCTTTAAATCATTTTATGAAAACTTCAGTTTGCAGGAATTTAACCCATGAAGCAACATGAAAAATATTGTTTTAGTGATTAGTTTAGGCTTGTTTTATATCTTGTTACTTTTATTAAGAATGGTATCAATTTCAGCATTTTTTTATATACATCAACAATTATGTTTTGTTGGTGTTTTTCAATAATTTTAATCATTCTTTTAAATAATATATATGTTTGTCATGATATTTCAATACACATTTTTCACAACTATTACTATAATTCTTCACTGATTGGCTGGGAGAACTCACATGGTTCCCCTGTCTTACAAGGAAATGTATTGTAAACTTTCTGAGTTCCAAATATGGTTTTTTACCTAATAAAGGTCTTGTGTTTATTTTATAGGTACAGCTGCATGATTGAAAATATATTTGTATAGTAATAATTATTTTAAATAAATAAGTATATACATTAATTATAATATATACATTTATTATAATAACCAAAAATATATTGTATTATTACAATTATCATTGTAATACTTATATATACTGAAACTTATATATATTATAGAAATAAATATATATTCAAAGTATTAATTGTAAATTGATAAAATAATTCATAATAAAATATCTAAATAATTAATTTATTTGCTTTCCATGATCAACCAGGTTGCCTCGGAGCCTCACCACTGTGACCACGGCAGAGTTTTAGAA
Organism: Nerophis ophidion; assembly: GCF_033978795.1. Taxonomy (NCBI): domain Eukaryota; kingdom Metazoa; phylum Chordata; class Actinopteri; order Syngnathiformes; family Syngnathidae; genus Nerophis; species Nerophis ophidion. Next base: position 24,106,739 of record NC_084614.1, on the reverse strand, counting down.
ATGTATCAACAGGACAAGAAACAAAAAGATAAATTACATTCTGCATCAAAAACTGAGCTGGTAAGATATATTGTCAATTCTGTCCAGATGTTTATGAATAAAAATATTATCACTACCTTTTTAGGTGATTGAGGAGGAGGAGCACCATGACACATCTGTTCACAAAGAGAAGGCCACAGGTGAAGAGACATGACATCACGACTCAGCAATATTTAGCATTGACCCATTTTGTCTTTGTCGCCGAGCAGATCAGCGCCTGCTGCCTTACTTGATCACTTTAGGCGACGCCATCCATAACTTTGCTGACGGTTTGGCCATGGGCGCTGCTTTCTCCCTGTCGTGGAGGTCGGGTCTGGCCACGTCCCTGGCCGTCCTTTGCCACGAGCTGCCTCACGAGCTGGGAGATTTTGCCATCTTGCTGCACAGCGGCATGTCGGTGCGGCGGGCGCTGCTCTTCAACGTGGGCAGTGCCATGTCCTCCTTTGTGGGCCTCTACATCGCCCTGTCTGTGGCCACCGACCTAGCCACCAAGCAGTGGATAGCTGCCATCACTGCAGGCCTCTTTCTCTACGTGGGCCTGGCTGACATGGTGAGTGCACCTGTTTTGGGGCATATTTTGATTTTCAATATTATATTAATACTATTAGAACCCACAAAAAAAACAATGTCACTGCCCCACATACACACACTCAGTATGTTTCCATCTACGCACGTGCCAGTCTTCCCAACGGGACAACCCAGTTTTTTGGGTGTTTTTTTTTTTTTTTTTTTTTATAAAATAGTTCCGACAAATCTCCTTTCTAAGCTGCAACTTTACAGTGGCAGAGGAGTTTGCGTGTCTTAAAGATCCTGGGAGCTATGTTGTCCGGGAGCTTCTATGCCTCCTGGTAGGGTCTCCCAAGACAGACAGGTCGTAGGTGAGTGATCAGTCAAAGAGCAGCTCGAAGACCTTTATGAAGAAGAAAAAACTGTCATTGGCTTGTCACACAAGGCCATGCCTTATTTTGAGTTATTTGGAATGGCATGTTGGTTTCTCTTCCTGTTTTAGTTAGTACTTCCTAAAGCAGGGGTCGGCAACCTTTACCACTCAAAGTGTTATGGTTTACTAAGGGAGGACGTGACGGCAAACGGACACCAGGTGGCAGTATGTCCAAATATTTATTAATATATATATGTAATAATAAATCAACAGAAAATATACTAAGTAAATGGAGCGTGGCAAAAACTATAGAGTGTATGGTGTTACTCTAAGTGTGTAAATTAACTGAAGTGTGTTTTACCCAAGTGTTGACAAAAGAGAACGCGGAAGTCCGTGGGGCAGGCAGAGGGTTCAGGTCAAACGAGCGAGGAGTCGAGGTACAAAGGAGGCAGTCAGAATCCAGAGGGAGATCCAGGGAAAAGAGTGAGACGCACAGCTCACCTTGCGGGCGACGGAGAATTCTGTGGGGACACGGGAAAAGACACTGAGAACACGTAGAGGTACAGGGCACAGGGAGAGCAGGTTTGCATAACGCAGGGTGATTGCTTACGGTACGCATTTGGAACTAAGTTCCCGCACGGATCCCTGTGTCCACTGGTCTTTTATGCTGCTCATCGTCAGTCACAGGTGTGTCCTGCAGCCGGCTGCGGCGGAGAGTGGGCGCGGTCCGCTTGATGAATGCGGGGGCGTGTCTGGAGTGCGCTGTCGGCGGGTCCTCTGGTTGGACTCGCAGCGGAGAGAGACGCAGAATGCGCATGTCCCACAACAGTATCCCCCCCCTATGGACAGATTCCAGATGTCCTAGAATCTGAACACCCCCAAAAGCAGGAACAAAAATCAAGGGAGGGTGGAGGGGTGAACTGGTGGTGGGTCGCCAGCCCAAGTGTCTCAGAAGCCATCGGGGACAAGTCTGGTGGCGGCGTCGGGTGGACCGCCGCTGCGGCCGGCGAAGTGGACGACCAAAGAACGGTCGACGTCTTGGCCGTCGGTAAGGCGGGCGCGAATGGTTCCCTGGTGCGGGCCGCCGGACACGAGGAGGTGGACGGCACTGTAGTGAGGACCGCCGGACACAAGGAGGTGGGCGGCGCCGTGCTGCAGCCCGCCGGACACGAGGAGATGGCTGAGGAGCTGAAGCCAGTGCTACTGGCTGAGGGGCGGGGGTCAGGGCCAGCCTAGGTATGGGTGCTAGCTCACAGGCTAGCCTGGGGACAGGTGCTAGCTCAGGGGCTTGCCAAGGGGCTGGTGCTAGCTCGGGGGCTAGCTCGGGGACTGCCGCTGGCTCGGGGGCTAGCTCAGGGACTGGGGCTAGCTCGGGGGCTGGCTCGGGAACTGACGCTAGCTCGGGGGCTGGCTCGGGGACTGACGCTAGCTCGGGGGCTGACGCTAGCTCGGGGGCTGGCTCGGGGACTGACGCTAGCTCGGGGGCTAGCTCGGGGACTGGCGCTAGCTCGGGGGCTAGCTCGGGGACTGGCGCTAGCTCGGGGGCTAGCTCGGGGGCTAGCTCGGGGACTGGCGCTAGCTCGGGCGCTAGCTTCGGGACAGGTACTAGCTCGGAGGCTAGCCAGGGGACTGGTGGCTGCGGCTGGGAAAAACGGAAGATAGGTGGGATATCTCGGGCAGGGGGAAGTCTGTCTGGTTGCAGCTGTGCTACCACATTAGCACAGCCACCAGTACAAAAATGAAAAACAGATGGTATAGGTATGGCAGGGGTTTGCCTGGCTGGGTGTAGATGCGCCACCATATCAGCACAGTCACCAGCACTATCCCCTCCTTCCGAACGCGGATGCCAAACGCCTCCAGCTGACTGAGGAATTGTCACTAAGGGTGGGAGGTGGGTGGCCAGGCGCCGGGCAAATTCATCCCTCCCCGTATTGAAATTAAACAGTCCCTTGACGGAGTGTTGAGGGCTACAAAAATGGTCCATGGTGGAGGAAAAAGACATCGTGATAGGGGCAAAAAGGAAGGAGGAAAGGCGAGAAAACAAAAAAAAACAAACAACAGAGCTAAAGTCACTGGGGGCTATGAAAACAACAACAACAAAAAAAATACTGTGCCGTCAGGTCCTACTATTTAATTTTTCTGGCGGGAACTTACTGTTATGGTTTACTAAGGGAGGACGTGACGGCAAACGGACACCAGGTGGCAGTATGTCCAAATATTTATTAATATATATATGTAATAATAAATCAACAGAAAATATACTAAGTAAATGGAGCGTGGCAAAAACTATAGAGTGTATGGTGTTACTCTAAGTGTGTAAATTAACTGAAGTGTGTTTTACCCAAGTGTTGACAAAAGAGAACGCGGAAGTCCGTGGGGCAGGCAGAGGGTTCAGGTCAAACGAGCGAGGAGTCGAGGTACAAAGGAGGCAGTCAGAATCCAGAGGGAGATCCAGGGAAAAGAGTGAGACGCACAGCTCACCTTGCGGGCGACGGAGAATTCTGTGGGGACACGGGAAAAGACACTGAGAACACGTAGAGGTACAGGGCACAGGGAGAGCAGGTTTGCATAACGCAGGGTGATTGCTTACGGTACGCATTTGGAACTAAGTTCCCGCACGGATCCCTGTGTCCACTGGTCTTTTATGCTGCTCATCGTCAGTCACAGGTGTGTCCTGCAGCCGGCTGCGGCGGAGAGTGGGCGCGGTCCGCTTGATGAATGCGGGGGCGTGTCTGGAGTGCGCTGTCGGCGGGTCCTCTGGTTGGACTCGCAGCGGAGAGAGACGCAGAATGCGCATGTCCCACAACACAAAGAGCCATTTTGACCCGTTTCACAAAATAAAGAAAACAATGGGAGCCACAAAACTCTTTTGAAATTTAATATGAAATAACACTGCATACAGAGTTTGCTTTGTGATATGTATGAACCAGGGGTCTCGGACACGCAGCCCGCACCTTAATATGAAATTTAATGTTGGTGCTACCCGCAAGTTTTGTGTGAATGCCGCTTAACAGCATCACGCTTGCCAACCCTCCCAATTTTTCCGAGAGGCTCCCTAATTTCAGGGCAATTCTCCTATCGAACGTCTGATTATCTTCACCCCTGGGGCCTTGTCACCGAGGAGCTTTTTAACTACCTCAGCAACCTCAGCCCCAGAAATAGGAAAGCCCGCTAACGATTTCCCAGTCACTGCTTCCTCATAGAAGGACGTGTAGGTGGGATTGATGAGGTCTTTGAAGTATTCCCTCCACCGATCCACAACATCTGCAGTCAAGGTCAGCAGCACACCATCCTTACACATTGTTGACAGTGCACTGCTTAAGGCTGTGGATGGTTGTCCAGAATCGCTTCGCAGCCGTCCGGAAGTCGTTTTCCATGGCTTCCCCAAACTCCTCCCATGTTCGAGTTTGTGCTTCCGCGAGCGCAGAAGCCGCACACTGCTTTACCTATCAGTACTTGTCTGTTGTCTCCGGAGTCCCATGAGCCAAAAGGACCCTATAGGACTATTTCTTCAGATTGATGGCATCCCTCACCGCTGGCCACCAGCGGCTTCTGAGATTACCGCCACGACAGGCAGCAACCACCTTGCGGTCACAGCTCCGATCGGCCGCCTCAACAACAGAGGTACGGAAACAAGGTCCATTCAGACTCAATATCCAGTGCCTACCTTGGGACATATTTAAACTTCTCCCGAAGGTGGGAATTGAAACTCTCTGTGATAGGAGACTCTGTCAGACATTCCCAGCAGACCCTCACTATACGTTTGGGCCTGCCAGGTCTGTCCGGCATCCTCCCCGATCATCGGAATCAACTCACCACCGAGTAGTGATCGGTAGAAAGCTCCGCCCCTCTCTTCACTAGAGTGTCTAAAACATGAGACCACAAATTCGATAACACAACTACAAAGTCGATCATGGAACTGCGGCCTAGGGTGTCCTGGTGTCAAGTGCACATATGGACACCCTTATGTTTGAACATTGTGTTTGTCATGGACAATCTGTGACGAGCACAAAAGTCCAAAACCAAAACACCACTTGGGTTAAGAGGCGGACGGCTGTTCTTCCAAATCACGTCTCTCCAGGTTTCACTGTTGTTGCAAATATAGAGGTTGAAGTCCCCCAGCAGAAAAACGGAATCACCTGAGGGAGCGCTCTTCAGTACTCCGTCGAGGGATACCAAAAAAGGCGGGTACTCTGAGCTGCTGTTAGGTGCGTAAGCACAAACCGCAGTCAGGACCCGTCCTCTCACCCAAAGGTGGAGGGAAGCTACCCTCTCGTCTACTGGGTCGAACTCCAACATTCAGGCTTTGACCCAGGGGACAAAAATAATTGCCAACCCAGCCTGTCGCCTCATTGCTGGTCAAGCCTTGGGTTGAACTTCGGGAAGCTGGAAAATTACTCTGGGCTAAACTTGAGTCATTGGCAGTTTTGTCTTCGCACTTGAAAAAAATCCCATACCAAGTTTATCCACAAGCATGTTTGCGTAATCCAGGAAGGAAAAGTCTGTGATTAACGTGTCACCTGGTGGGAGCCTGGCCGCACGCCCCTCACTTTCTTGCACGTGCCTTGACCACTGGTGGCGTGGTGTCATCCTGTTCTTCCGTGCTTGGGCTACACTGGCTAATATCCTAAGCTGTGAACAAAGACGCAACGTGGTTAATGGGGTTCCCGTATTCAACCCCCTTAGTAGAGGAAGGGTGAAGCGCTGGATCCCCTTGCAGCAGAGGAGGTTGCGTAGGCTCCACCTTGTGACAGCTTGACGAAGTTGGCTTGCGCCTTCATCGACAACGTGCCGGCTTAGCACTTGGCCAAACAGTTTCCTTAAAGAAAGGATGATTCTCCGGTGAGTCCTTCAACGCTTCCAATTCCTATAGCACTTTTCTCTCAAATTCTTCCGATGTGTATTGCAACGCAAAATCACTTGTTGGCTCAAGAATTCGGTCACACTGCGGGGATGACTAAAATGTGAGGCTGGCTCAAACAGGCTGTTGATTAATAACTTAACTCAGGTAAACCTGACAGCGCTTTGAGGCAGGAGTCTAGTCACTTTGGGACAGGGGTCGGCAAACCGCGGCTCCAGAGCCGCATGCGGCTGGCTCTTTGATCACTCTGATGTGGCTTAGCTGCATACTTGCCGACCCCCCCGGCCAGTCACATGTAGTACGCGGGCTCTGTTATCATATGTAACTGACTGCAAGGCATTCTTGTTCAACAGCCATACAGGTTACACTGAGGGTTGTAATATAAACAACTTAACACTCTTACTAATATGTGCCACACTGTGAACCCACACTAAACAAGAATGACAAACACATTTCGGGAGAACATCCACTCTGTAACACAACATAAACACAACAGAACAAATACCCAGAATCCCATACATGCCTAACTCTATTGGGCTACATTATACACCCCTGCTACCACCAAGCCCTGCCCACCTCAACCGACGCAGGAGGGGTGGGGGGGGGGGGCTTGGTGGTAGCGGGGGTGTATAATGTTGCCCGGAAGAGTTAGGGATGCATGGGATTCTGGGTATTTGTTCTGTTGTGTTTATGTTGTGTTACGGTGAGGATATTCTCCCGAAATGTCTTTGTCATTCTTGTTTGGTGTGGGTTCACAGTGTGACACATATTAGTAAGAGTGTTAAAGTTGTTTAAACGGGCACCCTCAGTGTGACCTGTATGGCTGTTGAACAAGTATGCCTTGCAGTCACTTACGTACGTCTGCCAGAATCCACATAGAACATGTGACTGGACTTCCAAGCTATTTGTACAGGTTGTCGAGGATGCTAAAGGCCGTGCCATCATAGCATGCCATCCTTAAGTCTCTGGATGCTGTGGGGCTGTCTTGGTTGAAAAGACTCTGCAACATTGCGTGGACATCGGGGGCGGTACCTCTGAATTGGCAGACCAGAGGGGTGGTTCCTCTCTTTAAGAATGGGAACCGGAGGGTGTGTTTCAACTATTGTGGGATCACACTTTTCCCGGTAAGGTCTATTCAGGTGTACTGGAGAGGAGACTACACCGGATAGTCGAACCTCGGATTCAGGAGGAGAAGTGTGGTTTTCGCCCTGGTCGTGGAACTGTGGACCAGCTCTATACTGTTGGCAGAGTCCTTGAGGGTGCATGGGAGTTTGCCTAACCAGTTTACATGTGCTTTGTGGACTTGGAGAAGGCCTCTGACCATGTCCCTAAGGAAGTCTTGTGAGTGCTCAGAGAGTATGGGGTATTGGACCGTCTGATTGTGGCGGTCTGCTCCCTGTTTGATCGGTGTCAGAGCTTGAAGGTTGGACTCCGCCAGAGCTGCCCTTCGTCACAAATTTTGTTCAAAACTTTTATGGACTGATTTCTAGACTCATTCAGGGTGTTGAGGAGATCTGGTTTGGTGGCTGCAGGATTAGGTCTCTGATTTTTGCAGATGATGGGGTCCTGATAGCTTCATCTGGCCAGGATCTTCATCGCTCACTGGATAGTTTTGCAGCCAAGTGTGAAGTGACTGGGTTCAGCACCTTCATGTCCGAAAAAGGGAGAGGTGGCATTTTCGGGTTGGGTAGGAGATTTTGCCCCAAATGGAGGAGTTCAAGTACCTTGGAGTCTTGTTCACGAGTGAGGGTGGAGTGAATTGTGAGATCCACAGACAGATCGGTGTAGCGTCTTCAGTAATGCAGACACTGTAACGATCTGTTGTAGTAAAGAAGGAGATGAGCCGGAAGGCAAAGCTCTCAATTTACCGGTTGATCTACGTTCCCATCCTCACCTATGGTCATGGGTTATGACAAAAAGGACAAGATCACGGGTACGAGAGGGTGAGAAGCTCTGTTATGCGGGAGGAGCTCAAAGTAAAGCCGCTGCTCCTCCACATCGAGAGGAGCCTGATGAGGTGGTGCGGGCATCAAGTCAGGATGCCACCCGGACGCCTCCCTGCGGAGGTGTTTAGGGCACGTCCGACTGGTAGCAGGCCACGGGCAAGACCCATGACACAATGGGAAGACTTACATTCCTCCAAGTAATGCGCAATTTTTCATTGTGACACAAAATGGCATAAAAAGAACCACTTTTTGTTCTGTTCCCCCACCCAGTTGCCCACAATGGTGCACATTAACTCCAAGAGGCCGTGGAGGATTTTTGCAGTGCAGAACGTCGGCCTCCTGAGCGGCTGGGCAATCCTCTTGGTGCTGACGCTTTTCGAGGAGAAGATTCACTTTTAATGTCACTGTGTGTTTGTGAGGTTAGTGTAATGCTAAAGTCCATTAGATTTGTTATGAGGGACATATTCATTATTATTAAATCAGGGGTGTCCAAAGTGTACCATAGATAGTTTTTATTGGCCCACGACAATTAAATTAAACAAATTAACTTCAAACGCAGTCTGCATCAGGATGAAGGATGATACAAGACACGTTGAAAAGAAAAAGAGTGTTTGCCATGTTAGAATGTAAAAAATATTGGCCTGGTTATTCAACAAAAATTGGAATAAAACTGCTTGTGTTTTTTATGTTTTTGTGCGTCCCGAGTGGTAAATTCAAATAAAAATATGATGGCCAAAGTGTTGGATTTTATTATTAGTGTATTACACAAAACATTTCAAACAATTCTACTACAATACTCATTGACATTTTTACAGTACAGTGTATGTATTATTATTATTTTAGTTTTACATGTTGTATATATTGTTGTATTATTGTTCAGTGTAGGAAACTGATCAAGTCTATTTTTATTTTACCTACATTACTTCTATTAATTTACTTCACTGTAACACATTCCAAATTATTTGTAAACATTATTTTTTAATTTATTTTTATTTCTCAACTGAAATATTCAAATGTACATATTGTTCATAAATATAGAGGATGTATTACGTTTTTCATATATGACAATACTAGTTAAGGTATTTATTTCACTAGAAATAATTATACTTTTAGAAATTGCATTATAGGCTTGTGAAACCCTTTATTTTTGAAGGTTAATCATTATGCAACGACATTACAAGTGAGCATCAACAATCAAGTCCACTACAATACTTTTTACAGTACAATTTATATTTATTAAAATTTTAATATATAAGAGACAAGAGGTAGAAAATGGATGGAATATTGTATTTATTTGTTTAGAGTATATTTCATTTTAGGAAATACATGTCCATTTTATTATTTCTTGGTACTTTTTAAAATGAACAATACATTTGTTTTATTCAATGTAATTTATCATTACACCTTTTTTGTTTATTTACAGATTCAATCATATGTCACCATTATAAATATTTACTTTTTGATGTGTCATCATTAATGGTACAGGTGTTTATTTTAAAACAAATATTGTACTTTTGTAATGTAATTGAATCGCAGATAAGTCATTGTAGAGTTAGCTAAATATTACTCAGATCTCATCCACCGTAATAAAAACGATCCTAAATTTTTGTTTAGTACGGTAGCATCGCTAACCCAACAAGGGACTCCTTCCAGTAGCTCCACCCACTCAGCTGATGACTTTATGCAATTCTTTAGTAAGAAAATTGAAGTCATTAGAAAGGAGATTAAAGACAATGCGTCCCAGCTACAACGGGGTTATAGTAACACTGACACAACTGTATATACGGCGGATACTGCCCTCCAAAATAGTTTCTCTCGTTTTGAGGAAATAACATTAGAGGAATTGTTACAACGTGTAAATGGAATAAAACAAACAACATGTTTACTTGACCCTCTTCCTGGGAAACTGATCAAGGAGCTCTTTGTATTATTAGGTCCATCAGTGCTAAATATTATAAACCTATCACTTTCCTCGGGCACTGTTCCCCTAGCATTCAAAAAAGCGGTTATTCATCCTTTTCTTAAAAGACCTAACCTCGATCCTGACCTCATGGTAAACTACCGACCGGTGTCTCACCTTCCCTTTATTTCAAAAATCCTCGAAAAAATTGTTGCGGAGCAGTTAAATGAACACTTAGCGTCTAACAATCTATGTGAAACCTTTCAATCCGGTTTCAGGGCAAATCACTCCACGGAGACAGCCCTCGCAAAAATGACTAATGATCTATTGCTAACGATGGATTCTGATGCGTCATCTATGTTGCTGCTCCTCGATCTTAGCGCTGCTTTCGATACTGTCGATCATAATATTTTATTAGAACGTATCAAAACACGAATTGGTATGTCCGACTTAGCCCTGTCTTGGTTTAACTCTTATCTTACTGATAGGATGCAGTGTGTCTCCCATAACAATGTGACCTGGGACTACGTTAAGGTAACATGTGGAGTTCCCCAGGGTTCGGTCCTTGGCCCTGCACTCTTCAGCATCTACATGCTGCCGCTAGGTGACATCATACGCAAATACGGTGTTAGCTTTCACTGTTATGCTGATGACACCCAACTCTACATGCCCCTAAAGCTGACCAACATGCCGGATTGTAGTCAGCTGGAGGCGTGTCTTAATGAAATTAAACAATGGATGTCCGCTAACTTTTTGCAAGTCAACGGCAAAAAAAACGGAAATGCTGATTATCGGTCCTGCTAGACACCGAACTCTATTTAATAATACAACTCTAACATTTGACAACCAAACAATTAAACAAGGCGACACGGTAAAGAATCTGGGTATTATCTTCGACCCAACTCTCTCCTTTGAGGCACACATTAAAAGCGTTACTAAAACGGCCTTCTTTCATCTCCGTAATATCGCTAAAATTCGCTCCATTCTGTCCACTAAAGACGCTGAGATCATTATCCATGCGTTTGTTACGTCTCGCCTCGACTACTGTAACGTATTATTTTCGGGTCTCCCCATGTCTAGCATTAAAAGATTACAGTTGGTACAAAATGCGGCTGCTAGACTTTTGACAAGAACAAGAAAGTTTGATCACATTACGCCTGTACTGGCTCACCTGCACTGGCTTCCTGTGCACTTAAGATGTGACTTTAAGGTTTTACTACTTACGTATAAAATACTACACGGTCTAGCTCCATCCTATCTTGCCGATTGTATTGTACCATATGTCCCGGCAAGAAATCTGCGTTCAAAGGACTCCGGCTTATTAGTGATTCCCAAAGCCCAAAAAAAGTCTGCGGGCTGTAGAACTTTTTCATTTCGGGCTCCAGTACTCTGGAATGCCCTCCCGGTAACAGTTCGAGATGCCACCTCAGTAGAAGCATTTAAGTCTCACCTTAAAACTCATTTGTATACTCTAGCCTTTAAATAGACTCCCTTTTTAGACCAGTTGATCTGCCGTTTCTTTTCTTTTTCTTCTATGTCCCACTCTCCTTTGTGGAGGGAGTCCGGTCCGATCCGGTGGCCATGTACTGCTCGCCTGTGTATCGGCTGGGGACATCTCTGCGCTGCTGATCCGCCTCTGCTTGGGATGGTTTCCTGCTGGCTCCGCTGTGAACAGGACTCTCGCTGCTGTGTTGGATCCGCTTTGGACTGGACTCTCGCGACTGTGTTGGATCCATTATGGATTGAACTTTCACAGTATCATGTTAGACCCGCTCGACATCCATTGCTTTCCTCCTCTCCAAGGTTATCATAGTCATCATTGTCACCGACGTCCCACTGGGTCATTATTGTCACCGATGTCCCACTGGGTGTGAGTTTTCCTTGCCCTTAAGTGGGCCTACCGAGGATGTCGTAGTGGTTTGTGCAGCCCTTTGAGACACTAGTGATTTAGGGCTATATAAGTAAACATTGATTGATTGATTGAAGTGACAGAAATCCATGCCCTCCATAGTCTAATTCATTGAAAACTACAATTCCCAGAATGCCAAGGTAAAATGGCCAAATTACTACTTGAAGGCACCTGAAAAGGAAGGAGGTTCAGTCATCAAAACAACTTTCATGGAAAGAACAGCAGCAAGAAGCAACAACCGCAAGATCCACTCAACAAATTTCTCCAAACACACCAATGGTCGGTGAATATGCTTTTTCATTTAACGATTGAAATACTTTGTTAAGCTTAACTTGTACCTGCAAGCTTGTTAATTTACTTACTTCTTAATTTGATTGTTTGAACTGCTGTGTTCAAGTTGTACTACTGCATTAATGCATTTACCTTTTGGGCTTTATTTCATACTTTGTTTGACCAGTTAAAAGCAACTTGTTTAAAGCACATGTAAATGTTTAAAGCTTTAGCTAAAATGGAAAATGTATATAGTTAAAAGTACAAAACATTATGCAGGTTTAAATGATGAAGTCATGTTTTGCTAAAAGTTAAAACAACACATTGAAAGTTTAGAACATTATTCAGATATTTAAAGGATAAAGTCATGTTTTGCTAAACGTTAAAACATTATGTAGAAAGTTTAAAATATTTTTTAGAAGTTTAAAAGCATTCTGTAAAAATTTGTTTGAAAATACCTGTGTAATTACATTAACATCTTTGTTTATGTGGTTTAAAGGTTTACAACTTACTGATGATTTTGAAGATCAACTGAAAAGAAACCAACAATTCAAGTCGGAAAAAATAAAAGTTGATCAATTGGAAATCGTGAGTTGTCTGTGGGTCCTTTTTGGAGAAGAGTGGAACTTAACAGTCATTTTGCAGTATTTTTACACTGATTTATTCATATTTCTACAAACCCCGTTTCCATATGAGTTGGGAAATTGTGTTAGATGTAAATATTAGATTAAATTAGATAGTACTTTATTTATTCCTTCAGGAAAATTTAAATTTTCAGCACAATCCCATTCAAGATCAGACAAACATTACAGGGAGACAGAACAGGATCGCTGACGGGTCTTCCGGCTTCCAGCGCCCCTTACAAAAAAGGTGAGATACAGGTAAACAAGTGGGGGGAATGGGAGAGAAAAATAAAATAATAAAATAAAAAATCGGTCCAAGCCTGGGCCCCTTGAGAGGGGGTCCAGACTGAGGCCAAGGGAAAACAACAACTCATAGTCATTGTACACATCCCTCTCACATGTGTGTAAGAGGGAAACATCAAAGAACACAAAGGACATGAAAGACATTAAAGCAACGGATACAACCAGACACTTCTACATACAGCTATGAATAAAAACTAAGATAAAGATATACACTGTGGTGGCCTCTGCGGTGTTCCAAGCTATCGTCCACTGGGGTGGAGGGAGCATGGCCAGAGACTGGAGCAGACCCAACAAAGCAAACAAGAGAGCCGACTCCACTCTCGGCCTCCAACCAACTCTCGGCCAGTGTCCAGTCCGCATGGATAAGCGAGGATACAGCCAAGAAGACTGAGGTGTCCGATACCTGCTCATTCAGCCAAGACACTGCGAAGCCTCCCCGTCCCGGTGCTCAGTGCTAGCTCCACAGCCCTGTCCCCTCATCTTCATCTCCTCCAGTCCCTCCAAACCGACTCCGGTGTGGCAGAGACCCAGCAGCTGGTCTCCATGGCCAAAAGGCTCCCGGGAGGCAGATCCAGAAGTCCACAAAAAAGCACCCCAGAAGTCACGAAAGTGCCAACCCTTGTCACACAGTCCCAAAGGGTCCCGGACCAAAAGGCAAAAAAATATAACACATGAAAACAAAAGGGAAACACAAGGATGACACAAGAGCACAGAGTTCCTGCCAACGGCAACTCTTGGATGGCGCTGCTGTAGTGGCTATATATATATATATATATATATATATATATATATATATATATATATGTATATATATATATATATATATATATATATGTATATATATATATATATATATATATGTATATATATATATATATACATATATATATATATATATATGTATATATATATATATATACATATATATATATATATATATATATATATATATATACATATACATATATATATATATATATATATATATATATATATATATATATATATATATATATATATATATATATATATATATATATATATATATATATGTATATATATATATATATATATGTATATATATATATATATATATGTATATATATATATATATATATATATATATATATATATGTATATATATATATATATATATATATATATGTATATATATATATATATATATATGTATATATATATATATATATATATATATATATATATATATGTATATATATATATATATATATGTATATATATATATATATATATATATATATATATATATATATATAGCCACTACAGCAGCGCCATCCATATATATATATATATATATATATATATATATATGTATATATATATATATATATATGGAATACAATGACTTACAAATCATTTTCAATCCATATTCAGTTGAATATGCTACAAAAACAACATATTTGATACTCAGACTGATAAACTTTTTTTTTTTGCAAATAATCATTAACTTTAGAATTTGCTGCCAATAAATACTGATAAAGCTGAGGAATGCTCTTCAAACACTTATTTGGAACATCCCACAGGTGTGCAGGCTAATTGGAAACAGGTGGTTGCCATGTTTGGGTATAAAAACAGCTTCCCAAAAAATGCTCAGTCTTTCACAAGAAAGAATGGGGCGAGGTACACCCCTTTGTCCACAACTGCGTGAGCAAATAATCAAATAGTTTAAGAACGTTTTTCAAAGTGCAATTGCAAGAAATTTTGGGATTTCCACATCTACGTTCCATTATATCATCAAAAGGTTCAGAGAATCTGGAGAAATCACTCAATGTAAGAGGCATGGCCGGAAACCAACATTGAATGACCGTGACCTTTGATCCCTCAGACGGCTCTATCAAAAACAGATATCAATCTCTAAAGGATATCACCACAAGGGCTCAGGAACATTTTAGAAAATCACTGTCACTAGATACAGTTGGTCGCTACAACTGTAAGTGCAAGTTAAAGCTCTACTATGCAAAGCGAAACATCCAGAAACGCCGCCGGCTTCACTGGGCACGAAATCATCTAAGATGGACTGATGCAAAATGGAAAAGTGTTCTGTGGTCTGACGAGTACACATTTCAAATTGTTTTTGGAAACATTCACCATCGTGTCATCCGGACCAAAGGGGAAGCGAACCATCCAGACTGTAATAAACGCAAAGTTCAAAAGCCAGCATCTGTGATGGTATGGGGGTGCATTAGTGCCCAAGGCATGGGTAACTTACACATCTGTGAAGGCACCATTGATGCTGAAAAGTACATACAGGTTTTGGAACAACATATGCTGCCATCTAAGCGCCGTCTTCTTCATGGACACCATTGCTTATTTTAGCAAGACAATGCCAAGCCACATTCAGCACGTGTTACAACAGCGTGGCTTTGTAAAAAAAAGAGTGCAGGTACTTTCCTGGCCTGCTTGCAGTCCAGACCTGTCTCCCATGGAAAACGTGTAGTGCATTATGAAGCGTAAAATACAACAGCGGAGACCCCGGACTGTTGGACGACTGAAGCTCTACATAAAGCAAGAATGAGAAATAATTCCACTTTCAAAGCTTTAGCAATTAGTTTCCTCAGTTCCCAAACGTTTATTGAGTGTTGTTGAAAGAAAAGGTGATGTAACACAGTGGTGAACATGCCCTTTCCCAACTACTTTGGCACGTTTTGCAACCACGAAATTCTAAGTTAATTATTATTTGCAAAATAAAAATAAAGTTTATGAGTTTTAACATCAAATAACTTGTCTTTGTAGTATATTCAATTGAATGTGGGTTGAAAAGTATGTGCAAATCATTGTATTCAGTTTATATTTACATTTAACACAATTTCCCAACTCGTATGGAAACGGGGTTTGTAATTCTATGGATGTTCTTATTCATCCAGGTTATTATCAGGGCATTCAGTCGATCACAACTGGACTGTTTGGTTTGTCTTGGAAGACGTTTTCGCCGCTCATCCGAGGACTGACCATTTAAGTCTAACAAATGCTCTGAGATATTTAACTTCATCATTATTACATGTTATAATTTGAATTTGCATGTTATATATACATTCGCAAATTAAATCAAGTCAAATATTCGGTATGTTTTAGATGTTTGCTTTTCCTTTTGCACCTAGTTGTGTCCAAACTGTTAGTAGAAAGTTTCCTTTATCATTTGCCTCATCTAATCTACACTTTGACATGGTTACATGAACGTCTTCATGAGGGACAGAGTCCAGTGACAACTCATCACACACATTTACAGTACATACATTATACTGTAAGTGTGTGATGTGACTTCAATGATGTTGCACAGTTCAATTCATGTGCTGATCCTTAAAGCATCAAATGTTGCAAATGACAGCACAGAGTCCTGCTGACTGAAGAAAACATTGCACTGCTGTCAGCTGTTTTTAAGCCACCTATAACTTTCAATTTTGCAGATATCCTCTGCAGAATATAAGAAACACAGCTAACTAGAACGGTAAACAACAGCTGCATGTTTTGAGCCTTGAAATTACAGAATTTTGATTGGAATTTTGCACTGTAAGTTGTACTTTAATGCAGCATCAAGTTACCAAACACGATTGCAATGTTAGAAAAATACATATTTTATTCAGTCAGTCATCGGTGAAAAGGGCTTTTTTTTTCCCAATTTGATAAATATACATATTTTTGTTATAACGTGGCTCACTTAAACTGGATGATCTCCTGAGTAGCAATCCTGATGAGCTGATTGAAATCAAACTGGATGTACTTTCTCCAGTAGCGTCGGTCTCTGCCGTATGTTTGAGCTGGGTAACATGGACTTCCTGCATAGAAAAAAATGAAAAAATCTATTTTACAAATTATTAACAAATCAAAAGTGGACATCATCTTTATTTCCTCACTATAACATAAAACAGCTCAAAACACTTCTAGCATAAACGCTAATGTGGCTAATCCAGGTTAATGCCTCCCAGTGGCCTCACTTACCCAATGCTGCTATCTAGTGGTTAGACCTAATTTAGTAGGTTTTCAAACCCTGTTAATGGCTAAATTAGCAACCAAAAAAGAGAAAAGGTAAAAGAGCTGCTCTCGGGCATAAGTCGGGGTACACCGTGGACAAATCACTACCTCGTGGCAGGGGAGAACAGGCAAACTCCCCACAGAAAGACTTTGAGCCTAGAAATCGAAGCTAGGGACCTTCTAATTGTGAGAAATGAGCACTAACCCCTTTTTCCACCGTGCTGCACATTTCTAAAGTTCCCTATTAGGGTACAGTTGGACTCTAAGTGTATTTCAGGTAAAATCTTCATTAACTGTCCACCACGTGACTTATCAGTCACTTTTAAACAGAGAGACGGGGAGTGAGGTGGACTGAGCTCGAAGTTAACATGAGTGGAATTACTTACAGTAGACATTAAAGTGGAGCAGCTAAGTGCAAGGAAAAGAAAAGAGAACAAAAAAAAGCCAAATTACAAACACTGGACACATACTATGTTTGTCCTCATTGAGATGAATTGTCGGGAGCCAAATTTCCAGGTAACAATTCAATTCTAACAGTTGCTGTACTTCACTATATCAGGGTTTCTGGCATTAAAAGTCATTAAATGGATTTTGCAAAAATTAGGGCCTTAAAGGGTAATTTTTCTTTTTCTTTTTATTATTTTGCCCATTGTTCACAATCATGTAAGACGTGACAATGGATGGATTTTTTTTTTTATGCATTTTAAATATTAAACATGTATAAATGTCCGCTTACAGCAGAACCAATAGGAGGTCCTCTATACCCCCCATAAAATCCAATAAATAATCATTCAAAAACCGACGACAATACTCTATTTACATTTCCTGACTTGAATATTAACCAAGTATTAGTGATATTGTTAGTATTATAACACAGACAAACTATTTATAGCGGCGACATGATCATACCGTGTGTCCCTATGTTAACATCATCAAGTGGTCACTTCCTCGCTCCCTGTAAGTTTATTCTAGATCATAAATCATGCCTCCCACCGGGACAGAAGAAGTCTAAGTAGTGATTCCGACAAGTTGGTACACTTTGACAGCCATTTAGGACCCGAAAACGGCCAGAACAACACGAAACGCTTGGTTCCCCCCTACCACCCTACTCTGTTTCTTCGTGAGGATTCTGAGCCCTCTTCACTTAAAAGGGAATATATGAACATCCCAGCAGTCAGCATCCTAATGACAGCAGACCTTGCACAGTAAGTGATGTTTTATTATTGCCGTCGTTGATAAATTGCTACGTCTGTCTGTGTGTTTATTTTCTACAGCTGCGGGTTTCAAACTGAATACAATAATTCTTGTAAGTTCCGGTCCGAAAGCGTGAAAAGATCTGCCTCAATACGGCAAAAAAAAAGTTGCCATTCTTTAGTCACTGTAGTCGTGTAGTCCTTAACTCGGACACCATGTCGTGTTAATGAGGAAGCTGAACTTGTTTTATACACAACTACAGAGGGGCAAAAAAGTATTTAGTCAGGTACCAATTGTGCAAGTTCTCCCACTTAAAATGATGACAGAGGTCTGTAATTTTCATCATAGGTACACTTCAACTGTGAGAGAGAGACAGAATGTGAAAAAAAAATCCAGGAATTCACATAGTAGGAATTTTAAATAATTTATTCGTAAATTATGGTGGAAAATAAGTATTTGGTCAACCATTCAAAGCTCTCACTGATGGAAGGAGGTTTTGGCTCAAAATCTCACGATACATAGCCCCATTCATTCTTTCCTGAACACTGATGAATCGTCCTGTCCCCTTAGCAGAAAAACAGCCCCAAAGCATGATGTTTCCACCCCCATGCTTCGCAGTAGGTGTGGTGTTCTTGGAATGCAAATCAGTATTCTTCTTCCTCCAAACACGACGAGTTGAGTTTATACCAAAAAGTTATATTTTGGTTTCCTCTGACCACATGACATTCTCCCAATCCTCTGCTGTATCATCCATGTATCCATTTGGGTATAAACTCAACTCGTCGTGTTTGGAGGAAGAAGAATACGGAGTTGCATCCCAAGAACACCATACCTACTGTGAAGCATGGGGGTGGAAACATCATGCTTTGGGGCTGTTTTTCTGCTAAGGGGACAGGACGATTGATCCGTGTTAAAGAAACAATGAATGGGGCCATGTATCGTGAGATTTTGAGCCAAAACCTGCTTCCATCAGTGAGAGCTTTGAATGGTTGACCAAATACTTATTTTCTACCATAATTAACAAATGATTTAAAATTCCTACTGTGAATTGCTGGATTTTTTTTCACATTCTGTCTCTCACAGTTGAAGTGTACCTATGATTAAAATTATAGACCTCTGTCATCATTTTTAAGTGGGAGAACTTGCACAATTGGTGGCTGACTAAATACTTTTTTGCCCCACTGTACCTTTTAGCCATCTCCACTTCAGCACTCATGAGCTAACTTGCCTAACATTGGCAGGTCTGGTGGCTCACCTCACGTGATCTACGGTGGCCTAAGATGGTCAAAAAAAGACAATTCTCACAAGACCTCACGTGATCTACGGTGGCTTAAGATGGTCAAAAAAAGAAAATTCTCACAAGACCCAAACTCTTATTCTCTGAAATTTCCACAGTAAATAAATTAGAGTTCCTTTCACTACCTAATACATTATATATAACTTGCTATCTAATGTACCCATTTTAAATAACAGATGGTGTAAATTACCATTCATTCAAGATATTTAATTGACTCAGCTTATTTTTAATTCATCTAAATGATGCAAATATTCTATGGTGTCTGTTTCTAAAATACTTAAGCCATCCATTTCCAAACACATGCATTATTTTCATTCCTAGTATGATGTTCATTCCTTATTCCATAAAACAGTTATACTATTTATTTATTTTTATTTTTTTAATTGTATCTTAATTAAAAATGTATCCTCAAAATGTTGGCTATTTTACGGCATATTTTCAGAGGATATGTATTTTTACAGCATGTTTTAAAAAGATATTTTGACATTTAAAAAACGACTTTTTGCATGTATCGATCAACTAATTCTTATTTAAGGGGCTTTGTGGGCGGAAGAGAGGCGCTCCGATTGACTCCATTATGTTAGAATCAGATTTATTTAAGACTTCAAATGCATAAAAAAAAACATTTGTTTTATAAACAAATTGTGAATGATTAGAAAATAAGAAAATAAAAATTTAGATCCCTTCTAATAATTTTGTACATCCTGTGAATGCTTTGGTGAAAGCGATTAAATAAAAACATGTTGGGAAGATGCAAATTTCAGCAAACATGGCATCCTGGCTAACTTTTCAAAACCTGGTTAAAGCTTGTCGATGGTAAACCCAGAGAGGCATGTGTATGTTGTAAAATAATTTAAGGATGAGCTTTATTCTTTGGGTATAGAGGACCCAGTCATGGGACCGTCCATGGCCCGGCTCTGACTTGTTCTGCCACTGTTGCCCACTAATTATGGCAATGGAGGAGACAATGAAACGTTAAGAAATAACAGCAGGTTAGAAATTTGTGAATGACATGTTAGCATTGATGGCTCGAGTTGTTGTGTAGCTAACTTAGCGTTCTAATTTAAGACAATAGTGTCACCGCCTTGCGGCAAAATAAATAATGATTTTCCTAAAACCTACGATTACCCGTAATTGGATCAGTGCCTATTGTGGTTGGAAATGGACCAGTAAAAACGACACATGGTTTGGAGGCCAGCATCATGTATAAAAAGAATAACTCAGGTTCAGGTAATATCCTCAAGGATTGGTCAAAAAGCACTTGCGTGACTATAGGGCACCATCATTACTACCAACGCAAGAATTGTGGTAAGAGTTTAAATCGCTTTCCCAACAACCCCTAATATAGGCAAGTATGGGAAATGAAGCATCGTGAACAACACTGGAAAGCCACCCATTACAGGGTCTTGTGCCGGGTAAACACATGATACTACATCTGTGTTTTGTTTAGGAGAGAACACACAGAAGCTTATACAAATAATAACATAGGAAATGAATACATTGAGTATGTTTAAAACTATACATAGATATAATTTTGGTGTATTTTGTCAGGAAAAACCAACGTTAAAACGACAGCAAATCCATGCATCCGGGCACAGTCGCACATGTCCTTGGTAGCAGTCATGGCACCTGTTTAGTTTTCCATACTCTCTTTTAGGGCTGGGCGATATTGCCTTTTTTTAATATTGCAATATTTTTAGGACGTATAGCGATATACGATATTTATTACGATATTTTGCCTTGGCCTTGAATGAACACTTGATACATATAATCACAGCAGTATGATGATTCTATGTGTCTACATTAAAACATTCTTCTTCATGCTGCATTAATATATTCTACTTTTAAACCTTCACGCAAAGAGGGAAATCACAACTAAGTAAATTAACCAAAAGTGTATTTATTAAAGTTATTAAGCAATGGCACAAACATTCAAGTCATTTCCAAAACATAAAGTGCAAGATTGTCAGAGACATTTAAAGTGTCAAATAAAAATGAGCTGCATAATAGGAAGTCAAATAGTATTCGTTCTTCACTAAGTGGTATGTTACTAAGGTTATGAAATTCTCTTCATTCTCTAGCGAGTAACTTTTCAAATGATGCTACATATTAGCAGTAATTCTACTTTTTATAGCAGCGCATTTTCCCCACACTTGACAAATTACGGTTGTCTGTTCAACATATTCCCACTTGAAGCCGAACCACCGCCAGACTATGAAAACCCTGCTGTTTTTCTTGAGAGTTAAGTCTTCATTTGTTATCAGATCCGCACCATCTTTCCCGTACGGCTACCTTAGCAGCAATCGTAGCCCCGTATGCTACCTCTCTGGTGGGCGAGGGTGGACACGTTGTGACGTAGGACGTGACAATTTGTGACGTATGTAAGAATGTGCGCCTGCCTGTCTGTGAGAAGGAGAGACAGGAAAGAGCGAGAAGAGCCTGAACTGTACGCACGCAGCTAAAAGCAACTGCGCAAGAACGTATACTCGAATATTACGATATAGTAATTTTTTATATCGCACAGAGACAAACCCGCGATATATATCGATATATTGCCCAGCCCTACTCTCTTTATACACAACTCTCCATGAAGTATTTTACCACCGCCTATGCTGGTTGTTTCTAAGTAGTGCAACCCAAATTCAACTCAACAATACAATAAAATGAAGATGCCTGGTACTGGTTACTTACCAATACCATGCAGGATTCTGGCGATGGCCCTTCCTGTGAACTTCTCATCACTTCTAGTCGAGAGGAAGCTCCTTATGTCTGCCCTGATCTGGTTTTCCCAGTCTAGGATCTAGAAAAAGCAGACAGAACAGCAGTCAGGATCACTATGCATCACAACATTGATGCGTTTGTGTTACCTTGTACTGATCCAGACTCTCATGTACGTCTAACGGATGCTGGGTGAGGTCTCTGTCCCGTCTCTTGTCAAAGTAGTCAGAGAGAAGGTCTTTCAGTTGGAAACTGCGAGCCTCGTCTAAATCCTCCATGCAGGACACCACATTTTGGAAGGCAACACTGCGTCAAAAACAGTCCGTCACATTAAAGACTGAAAAAAAAAAGACCAGCCAGAGGAGTACAACTACATCAACAAGAGTATACCTTTTCTAAACAGTAGAATATATTTTTTTACATGGTGGCAGTATACATTTTCTAGATTGCGGAGTATGTCAATTGTTGATAGCAGAGTGTGCCTTTTTTAGATGGGAAAGTATAACTTTTTTAGACGTGATAACTTTTTTAGACTGACAGTATTATTCTTTTAGACGGGATAGTATAACTTTTTAGATGGTGAAATATACCTTTTCTAGGCAGCAGAATATACTTTTTCTAGACAGTGAGAGTGTACCTTTTCAACGGAAAAGGATACCTTTTCTATACGAGGACTATACCTTTTTAGACAGGATATCTTTTGTAGATGGGAGAATACACCTTTTCTAGACAGGAAGAGTATACCTTTTCTAGAGGGCGAGAGTATACCTTTTGAGACAGAGGGGATAATTTTTTTAGAAAAGGACTATACCTTTTTAGACAAAAGAGGATATATTTTCTAGACGGGAGAGTACTTTTTCTTGATTAGAGAGTATACCTTTTCTGGACAGTTGAGTATACATTTTTAGATGGAAAGGATACAGCTTCTCGACAGGGACTATAACTTTTCTAGACGGTGATAGTATACCTTTTTAGATGGTAAGGATATATTTTCTAGACAGGGAGTATACCTTTTTAGACCGAAATAATACCTTTTCTAAACAGGAGAGTAGGGCTGGACGATTATGGCAAAAATAATAACCACAAATATTTTGACTGATATTGTAATCACCGTTAATTACACTATTACTCATTCATTTGAAAACATAAGTATTTATTTCCACCAAAACTCAACTTTAAAACCTGCATATAAATTAGTAACGAATAAACCACAATAAGTAATATAATAATAATAGCAATAACAAAACTTTAAATAGTAATTTAAAAAAACATAATAGCTTCCGTTAATGGTTTTTAATTTAGGTTTTTTTACCGTTTACACTTATTTTACCACCATAGAATGTGTGCTTTTTGAAAATGTATTAAAACGTTTTTTTATTAAATGCTAAAATCTCTCACATTTATTGGGACAATACAGCTTTGGACAATTTTGACCAGTATTTTAGATCAAAGCATAATCATTTTGTAAACGTATCAAAAATTCCTTCAAAGCAGAACTGCACATTTTTGGAATGTTGCCTATCGTTCACAATCATTATGAGTGACAAGAATACACGTGTCTTTTTTTAGGATTTTAATGATTAAAAAAAAACTTGCAAAATGCGGCTAACGGGATTCACCATTCATAGACCTCTAAAACATTTTCAAAAACTTCCATCAGTGTTTCATATACACACTTCAAATCTATATATAATGTGGAAAGAGACACGTTCATAACATGTACTATGTTCAATATTTACTGTATTTTGGTCATTTTATGCATTATTAACTTATTCCCATGGCGCATTTATTTACATTTCCATAGCAACGCAGTTCCGACTATGGGCAACAAATGTGTGTTCTTACTTCAAGAAACAAAAGCGAGTGTGTTGTAATCATGGCAGACTTGGTGATAGACAACGAAGACAACTATTGTTTTGGACAAATGAGTATTCACAGCCTTAACTTTTTGAACCTGAATATATGGAGGATGAATTGCTGCTTACAGAAGCGAGCACAAACAGAGGATGAAAGACGGAAGCTGAGATAAGTGATAATAATGATAAATAAATATGGAACTCTGAGCCATGTTATGCAGAAATGCATATGCTTAGCCAAAGTAAATTTGAAAAAACGTCTTCGACCAGCTGTACCAAAAAGTAGGACTGCACAATTTTGGCCAAATTACTAATCATGATTATTGTTGTCAATAATGAAATTGCGATCATTGATGAAGACAACTTACTATGTAAAATATTTTTATTGCTCTTTCTATTCCAAACAAACATTTTGTAAACTTTCATTTCAAAATCAAACGTTAAAAAAATCTTCAGTTATAAAATTTAACTTACAAGAGAAAAAGGGCTATATAAAAATAAATAATGCCATTGTAGAGTGCGATCATATGTAAACTATTTTTTTTTTTCTAATTATGCACAAAAGGCACATACAACAAGGAACACAGTGTATTGCTGAGAGGTGGATGAAAAAGGTTGTCCCTCGGTGCACGGTTGATGTTACGGTAGTCTGTACTTTGGGAACCCTCACTTTTGCAGCTGTTCGTCAGGGCTTGGCTCTTTGAGCAACCTTAACTCTATTTGGAATATTAAAATCACATAGCAGGAAAACGATGGTGGTTGAGGAAAGAAGGGAAATGTTTTTATTGCTTAACCTATCACCACAACTCGATAATTTTTTAAATGTACACAAAAACACAAACGGGTAACGAACAGGTAGCTAACGGGAAGGTTCTTAGAGAAGGGTGAGGCATGCAGGCGTGTTCCTGGGTTAAAATGCATACCTGTTGGCACCATTTAAACAGGGCACCGAAGGAATAATGCATTTATTTTTCTTAATATTTCCGGGAGCTATAGGTTTCCAGAACTGTCAGTCACTGGCACTGTTTTCTCATTTACTCTCACATAAGTGAACCATCTTTCGGTCGCCCCCTGATGGTTGGCTGACTGTTGGTTGTGGACGTTCTGGAATTGAAATGCAACGCAGCCTGTTTTTTAAATGTTAATATTGCCGACGATCACCCTCATTTAATCGTAGCGGCCAATATTGTGATCACGATTAAAATTCGATTAATTGCGCAGCCCTACAGGAGAGTATACCTTTTGAAAGCCTTAAAGCAGGCGCTCAGCTGGTAGAGCTGCGACCGCTCCTGATCCTGCACGCGCTTGTGCAGGAATTGACAAACGCGGTCAAGCTCCTCGTCGCTCAGGTCGCCGTAGGAACGGAAGTAGAAAGACAGGGAGGAGAACTCCACATGGATGCCACTCCGTCCACCAGCTGTCCCACAGAGAGCATGTCATTAAAATATTTTATTAGGCACACCTGTATCTTAGTTTGCCGTACCGAAGCTCCACTGAAGCTGCCTGAGCCCCCGCTTGACCAGAGGCAGCTGCCACCCCATCGTGTCAGCCACCTCCACCACGTCAAATTCCAGCTGGTCCCACGTCTCCACAAGCTCTCCGGCCATGCGCCTCCTCGCCAGGACTACAGCAACAGGTGCACAGCTGTCAAAAGGCAAACCAAAATTCTCAGGGTTTGTCACCATTAGGAACAACAAGCGAATCTGACTTTTTTGTTACATTTTGGTGACTTTCTGGAGCTGCCTGGGTCCATCATAGCAGCTGACTTTGCACACTGACAGGGTGGAGTGGAGAAGCTCCACAAAGCGCTGAGGATGCAACTCCAGGTAGCACAGCAGCGTCTCGATACCTTCCAAGAAAAACTCAAATGAATGCATTTATTAATAGAGGTTTACTCGCTAGATCTTTAATCATTTCAGGCAACAATGCATTTCACTAAATGGCAGCAACCAGCAGAGTGTGCAAGTAATTAAAAGCAAACTTGTCTTCTACCTTAACGGGCGGCAGGAGAACGCGAGACAGGTAGTAAGTGTATTGTTCTGTACTAGTTAAGATCTAGGGTACAGTATACACAGTAACTGTTGTGTTAAATATTCAAGAACATTTTTTTATACTTTCTCAATGTTTTTTAAAACCAATACAACTTTCAAATATTTTAACATGCAACTTGTTCCATTTGTCATTACTTTGAAATCTTTCAACTCAATTTTACAGCTTTTATCCAAAATACATTTTCAACAGCATTTGATGTTATTTACTGCCAAAAATTAACTTAGGTTATTTACATTTTTTCCTTGCCATCTAGAATTAATGAAAACAAATGAAATATTAAACATATTAATAACATGTATATAAATACACAAATCATATAAAAAATAAATTTATAAGTATAAATATATAATAATTAATTGATTCGAAGATTCTCCTCGTTCTTCCAATTCCAATCCCTAAAACAGGAATGCTCTTCCGCGTTTATGTACTACAGTAGAAGTGCATGTTGACGTGTGCTTACCCTCCTCTGTGATGTCAAGAGCCTCCACAGTCTCCTGGATGGGAATTGCTCTCTCATGAGTGTGACACACTCGTTCTCTGGGCCACTCTTTGCTTTGTACTTCCAGCTCATCAGATTTTTCCTCAGTCTTCCTCCCTGGATGACTGCTGTCTGTGGACTGGGCCACTTCCTGCTGGGCACAGGGGTTAAGGCTGCTTTCCTGCTCACAAAGCTCCATCATCTCCAGCAGTTCTGCGTCATCAACGTCCTCCTGTCAACCAAACGGAAGATATGACCACAGTTGTCATGGTACATTTACTGTCCAAACGTACCTTGGTTAGTTCCTGTTGTTTCTGGTGTATTTTTTTGCATTTGCACACAGGGAACACCTTCTCGACCAACCTCTTTACCGTGTAGTAGTCCACTGTGTCTGAGTAGATGTGCCGACGCAGCTCGGGGAGGTCCATACCCTGCATAGAAAACACCAAACAATGACAATCACAAATAGAGGGATGGGCAATATGGCCTTAAATCCATACTACGATATATATTGCAGCCTACAGCAATATCAATATTATCATAATATAGTATTTGGCATAGAAATTATAATATAACTCTTTCAAAACAAGTTACAAAGTCCCCTAATTTGGCTGCTGATATATGCGGTAACATTTTGCATGATTTCTACTACAATAGAAGACTTTGTCATGAAACATGACGACAGCATGACAAGAACCGGTAATAATTAAATTATTAATATACTTGCTAATATACTATTAATTGTTGGTTATTTTCTGTTGTAACATGGTTCTATCTACACTTATGTTAAAATTTAACAAGCACTCTTTCTTCTGTTTTTGGATACATTAGTTTTGTGTGGGGCTTCACGGTGGCAAAGGGGTTAGTGCGTCTGCCTCACAATACGAAGTTCCTGCAGTCCTGGGTTCAAATCCAGGCTCGGGATCTTTCTGTGTGGAGTTTGCATGTTCTCCCCGTGAATGCGTGGGTTCCCTCCGGGTACTCCGGCTTCCTCCCACTTCCAAAGACATGCACCTGGGGATAGGTTGATTGGCAACACTAAAAATTGGCCCTAGTGTATGAATGTGAGTGGGAATGTTGTCTGTCTATCTGTGTTGGCCCTGCGATGAGGTAGCGACTTGTCCAGGGTGTACTCCACCTTCCGCCCGATTGTAGCTGAGATAGGCGCCAGCGCCCCCCGCGACCCCAAAAGGGAATAAGCGGTAGAAAATGGATGGAGGGATAGTTTTGTGTGATACCAAAAATCAGAGATCGATTGATTATTGGCTGGGCCGATATTTGGCCTTTTTACTTATATTTATTATTATTTTTTAAACTACAACAGAACTACATCAGCATATAAAATAAATACACATATGATACTTGTATTGAGCTCTCTTTCCTGTCCCAATGAACTGGTCACCTACTACAACAATATTTTCATAATCTACTTGACAAGCTGGCTCCAGTGAAAAACAGAACTGTCTCTTTTACTAACTTTGCACCCTGATTTACTAACACACGTCGCATATTAAAAACCAAGGAACGCAAACTTAAACGTCTCTACAAAAAAAAATGGATTCACAGTACACAAGTAACTGGACGTCAAACATCTCCAACATTACAAATACTATCTGAACAACACAAAATCATCCTACTATGCATCTTCTAAAGAAGGCAACTCCAAAACACTACTCTTCTTGCCAAAATTACAAATCCACCGCATTCACTTCCTTCTCATATGGACTCATCTGTTTTATGTTGTTCCCTTATCCAATTATTTCATTCCATCACCACCCAGATTCATCAGCAACTTCCTTCATCTTCCCCTCAGTCACAGTACATCCTCCTTGCCTTCCTCATCTTTTAATTTTCTAGTTTTTCCACTGAGTTCTCATTTGAACGTTACTCACTTATCTG
This sequence comes from Nerophis ophidion, assembly GCF_033978795.1. NCBI lineage: Eukaryota > Metazoa > Chordata > Actinopteri > Syngnathiformes > Syngnathidae > Nerophis > Nerophis ophidion. The sequence continues at coordinate 24,078,506 of NC_084614.1, read as the reverse complement.
TCCATCCAAGACATTCACTTGTCATTTAGATTCCCTCCCAACTGCTTTGTTTAAAGTCTGCCTTCATTCTTCTCACCACTGGAATTGTTCCCTCAGGTATCGAAACAGCGGCCATAATGCCAATTCTGAAAAAACCTGGCTGAGATCCAAATCATTTTAATAACCTTTGTCCAATTTCAAAAATCTGTCTCCTCCCAGCTTCACTACCACCCACAACGTGGACATTTCCAGTCTGGTTTCCGACCTCTACACAGCACTGAAACAGCACTCGTAAAAATCACAAACGATCTCCGCCTGGCAGCTAATTCTGGTCACTGTCCTCATACGCTTCTCACTGTCCTCATACGTTTTCATCTTACTGCAGGTTTTGATACCATTTCACACACTGTCCTTCTCAATAGATTGCACAGTACTAGTATCACAAAAACACCCCTTCACTGCACCTCACTCAGTTTGTTCAACTATGTTCATTCCAATCCCCTCCGTTTCCCATTTCCTAGGGATCTGTCCTGGGTCCCTGGGTTTACATTGTACCTCTTGGCAGTATTTTCCGTAAATGTAAAATACATTTTCACTGTGATGCGAATGACACCCAGCTCTACCGTTATACCAAACCCCCTGCTTCTCTTCATCCTTCCTCCCTTACAGACTGCCTCACTGAGCTCAAGCAGTGGTTATCATCCAATTTCCTCCAACTCAACACTAATAAAACTGAAATCCTACTTATAGGTACCAAATCCATTCTAGCCAAAACCGACAGCCAGTCCATCAGTCTCGGCAATTCATCCGTCTTACCCTTCTCCCAAGTTAAGAGTCCGGGTGTCATCCGTGACAGCACATTCTCTTTTCAAGCCCACATAAAGAACATTACCAGGTCTGCTTACTTTTATCTACGCAGAATAACCATACTGGTTTATAGTCTTGTTCATTCCCTTGTCACCTCTCGCCTGGACGACTGCAACTCTCTCCTGTTTGGTCCCCCTCACAAGTCACTTTATTAACTTCAGCATCTCCAGAACTTTGCTGCCCGGATGATCCCCAGAACCCTTTCAAATTTTCAAGATCAGTGCATGATAAAATTTCTGTTAACAATCATGACAACACACACAAGATGATGGTGTAAAAATATTAAGCGTTTAAGTGATCCTCTACTATTGGGTCTGATTTAAATATTTAGTTTTTGCCCTTAAAGAGCTCCTATCCAGCTACTTATTTCCTGTTTGTGTACATCCATCAAACTGGAATTTTTACAGTGTGAAATGGTAATACACATTTGAGTCGTCTGCTACAAAAGCTGCATTACACAAATTAGTGACGGTTAAAGATTTAAATCTTACCTCAGGGTCAAGAAAAAGATGACAGTGTGCCGGTTCCCCATCTCTCCCCGCTCTCCCGATTTCTTGAACGTAGCTCTCAAAGCTCTACAAGATAACATAATAAAACATAGTTATAATTTACACAGAACAGAAGGTGGGCAGAAATTTGTCTAACAGTCTGCTACCAACCTTGGGCATGTTGTAGTGAACGATACCACGCACGTCGGACTTGTCCAAGCCCATGCCAAACGCCACCGTGGCCACCACAATTCTGAGCTCGCCGCACATGAAGTTGTTCTGAACCCGACGTCGCTCTGACGCGGAGAGGCCAGCGTGGTATGACTCAGCTTGCCACTTGAGAGGCTTACGGATCTTTTTCCTTGCTGGACAAAGACAGGGGACAGCAGGTTTGTTTATGATAAACAAGTCAATCTGAAGAAATACAGCCTTACCCAGTTCTTTCTTCCTCTGCCCAACCGGGTTGCTTTGTGTTTGGCTGATGATGTGTTTGTTCTCTTTCAGCAGTACCCCCTGCAGGCAGGTCCTGAGCAGCGCAGCCACACGAGTCGTCTCCTCTCTTCTGGTGCAGTAGACGATGATGGAGTCCAGACAACCAAAACGATCACCTTTTAGCAAAGACACAACAGCCTAAAAAAACATTTAAAAAAGGTGAGTGTGTTGTGAACACATCCAGGGATTTACAACTTTGAAAATGCCTATCGTACATGATCTTTTTCTCGGTCCATGGACACAGACAGATGTAGGTTGGTGGGCACGGCGGCAGAGCGCACCGCAATGCCGTCCTGGTCGTTGATGTCCAAGTGTTGAGCTATGTCCAGAGCGGTGGACAGCGTAGCCGTTGCAGTGAGTCCCAGCAGGCACTTCACGCCCAAACGCTCCCTGAGCACCTACAAAAACATCTGACTATTGACTGACGTGGTCAAATTTAAAATTACTTTTTATGTGTCTCTTCCTGCTAGACATGACAGCATGACTTGACTAAAAACTGTAAATAGGACATTTTTACCTTACAAAGCCTCAAGTAGCAAGGCCTGAAGTTGTGCGACCACTCGGACACGCAATGTGCCTCATCGATACACGCAAAGGCCACAGGGGGGAGCTCTTGAGCCGTGGGAAGACACCCTGAACTTGAGCGGCCACCTCCTACTAGTGCCTCTGGGGAGAGCAGTAGCACACACACCTGACCCGTCTTCACCTGGACACAAGGTAAACATTATAGAGTGTACAAGTAGATACACCGACTCTGATAGTTACCTTTTCTACAGCAGCTTCTCTCTGTTTCATTGTCATGTTGGAGTGGATGCAGACGGCTTTCAGTTTGGCGGGCAGGCCAGAGAGCTATATATACACAAACACAACACCATGTCAATAAACATTAAATAATACTGTTCAGCTGTCATTTTTGAGGATGCTGCACCTGGTCATCCATCAGTGAGACAAGAGGCGAGATGACCAAAGTGATACACTTGGATCGCTTGGCATACAGGTACGCTGGGAGCTGATAACACAAGGACTTGCCCATCCCTGTTGACAGCACAACTAGGGTGGAGAGACCTGCAAAGACAGAAAGTGGTGGGTATCTTTATTTCTGCATGCGCTTTAAAATGTTGAAAATAGGGATGTTCCAACTTTTTTACTTCCGATACACAGTAAGTTGAATGATTCAGACACGTTTGTTACTGGATAATTTTTAATACTGTATGCTTCTACCTTGAAGACTTTGTATCTGTAAGTAATATGTAACTGTAATTATTCGATACTTGTTTATATTGACACGTGGTGTTTTGGACTGCAACACTGTTCAATTGAGACTTTGCTTCTCTGAGGCAATGCTTCTCAAATAGTGGAGCGGGCCTCTCTTTGAGGGTGGGGCAGTGAGGTGTCAGAGGGGCCTGAAAGGCAAGAGACTTCCAGTATTAGAGCCTTTTTAAATAATTGAATGATACACAAGCCTCTTAAATAGGTGGCAGCATTGCTCAAAATAATCAACAGGCTGAATCAGGAATTATGACCAGGTATACAGACACAACCCATCACTTATTAGAATATAAATAAATGATTCTCATTGCGATTCAAATTCAGGGTGTGTGTGATTTTTTTTTCCATGAGTTGCTAAAATCAGCCATTCAGAGTGGTTTATACAGAAAAATTAATAAACAATTAACATCAGGTTCTCAATCGTATTTAAATTTGGGTCTCCACGTGGGGCATGACTAAAAAACAAATTGAGAAGCATTGAATTAGGGACACCTATGATGAATGTCCGCATTGAATTAGGGACACCTATGATGTATGTCAAGCTTGTGTGCTATTGTGTGCTGAGCGGTTGTGTAGCTTCTAGCTGCTGGTAGCCTATAGTCTACCATGTTTATTCTTTGTTAAAGTAAAACACTAAAATTCAAGAAAATACCTACCTTATGTGCTTATTGGAGGACATTCAGATGTTAACTGGTTGTCCAGTTTTGCACAAGTAAACACACTGCAGGATTTCTTACATATAATATATATCATATATAATATTAATAATAATAATGTATATGGTATAATATTTGATGCGCCTGTGATGCACATCACAGTAGTTCTAAGTCTAAGTCTTGTTTCGCAGCGCTATGATACATTTCAGGTGCAAGGCGGTATAATTGAAAGTGTGTTACACTTGCCGTACAATGAACACATGGGTGGTATTATTGCTGACTGAGCAGTTTGTTTCTTACCACTATTATAACATTGGTTTTCATCTTGCCGTGTTGTGTTACATACTTTGTCATAAATAACAAGGGGGTCAAAGAGGGATACATTTTTCTGTCCTCTCTAAATAATTACTAAAATTAAAAAAAGGTTCTTATGGTAACAGTGGTTATTCTATCCAGCCCTGTAAAGTCTGGACTTAAAACGGAGTCCACAAATCCTCACTGGTTAAAAACATGATGAGCCTTGTCCAGCACAACTCATACGGTGTCGGGAAGTGTAGGTTTACACAACATACTTTCATTTGGCCACACAAGCTGGCATCTCCTAAACGTTTTCTGCTGCTGAGAACCATATTTTTTGTACCTATTTCTTCTGTTAGATTTACATTTCGTGAAAATATAGCCCTGTTGTGCAAAACACAAATGTCCACTGCAAAGGGCAATGTTTTTTAAGAGGAGATAATGACTTTTCACACTTCAGAAATAACAGCCTCGTTCCAATTATTACCTTCTTACAATAAACACCCCATCCTCTTTACACCAATAAAGAGTTGTGTATCATTTAGGACATATTGGGTTCAAAACAACAGTGGATGTACCTGACAGGATCCTCATGATGGCTTCCTCCTGTCCCGCTCTGAATGAGCCATAGCCGAGTTCTTGAAGAGCAGCGAAGACCTCGCCTGGTGTTGCTGCACAAATAAGTACAAAAGATTAAGGCTAGATTTCACATTTAAATTTAGGTGTTGTTTATTTACCTTGAACTTTGCCATCATCCGTGAGGCCATAAAGCGGCTCCACAGGCTGCGGAGGTGGCAGGCGCTCGTAGTCTGGTCGAATCACGTTCAATAGAGCCTCATCTTTGTTGTCCAGGTTCTGCAGTTGCTGCTCTTCGTCTTTGACACCAGGACGACACACAGTTTAAAAATGTACAGACAGTATGGGGCACTACGACAGCCTCGGGAAGGCATACCTTGTGGCTGCTGGGGTTGCAGTGTTCCTGTTGCCCTGGCAACCTCCTCCAAAGTAGGGAGCTCAAAGGGCTCCTCCACAACAGGCTTGTTGTCAGGAACAGACGCCAGCGGAGCTATAAAAACAAATTATGTTAGAGTTGTGTCAAAACGTCCTGCCTGCCTACGCTTACCTGCTCCCTTGCAGTCAATGGCCCAGTGTCCAGTGCCGCCACACTTGTAGCAAGTGTCACTCAGGCGACTGTGGCCTCCTCTAAAGCCACCTCTCTTGCCTTTGCAAAAGTATCCTCCACCAAAACGTTCGCCTTTCAGCTGGAACTTCTGCATGTACAACTAGAACAAGCAGAAAATAGATACACTGTACTGTGCTGGCATATATCCCTTACAGTTTCCCTTATATCACAATTTTTCATCTTAAGAAGACATTTTGAAAAATTATATATTTTCCCCCCAGACTTTCAGCCATACATGATATCCCCACTATTGGCTAAATACTTAATAGAAGCACCCATAAAAAACCCTAAAGTGAATACTATAGTAAAAAAAACATGTATGTTTTAAAGACAAAGCTTAATGTTATTATTATTATTAAGTTATTTCAGCGTTGTCTCTTTACATTGAGCCTTTTTCTATGTTTCCAAATGTTTACTGTTTTTTGTGTTTGCCATAATTTTATTTTTGCAATACCACAGTGCCTCGGGTCAAAAATAAACTGAATCTAAGCTGCAATTTGGACATCCCGGCTCTAAATCCAACATGCCTTGCTCAGTTATTTAACAAATTTTAATCATCTTTTGTCAAAGCATCTTCTTACTGGAAAATGTTGAGGGATCAACGTATGGGGGAATTGCACTTTTTTTTTTTTTGCCTATTGTTCACAATCCTTATGAGAGACAAGAGACAAAAGGTTTTGGGTTTTTTTGCATTCTCACTTGTAAAAATTGTCTCGTTCTACGTGGTTAGCAATGCAGCTAGTGGGGGCAATTAATTTCTACCTCTAAATCACATTAAAACTGCATTCAGAAACTGCAAACAATACTTAATTAATGTTCCATAACCAAGCTTTAGCGACATTGTTATCGTAAGCACGAACACAGAGGAACACTTTTTCCAGCGTAGTAACACATCAGCATGCTGCTGCATCAGCCGTAAAAGCTAGCGACGAAAATAGATAAGCTAGCTTCTACGTCAGCACCTGACTCGCTTTTGAGTTTGTAATGCGCAACACAATGCCATAGGACAGCAATCTGTACTGACTGAAAAACATGAACAATCATATTACAGTATCTGTAATGTATCAGCCCACATTTTATGTTTTGTTTGTACTAGAGCTGCAGCTATCAAAGATTTTAGTAATCAAGTATTCTATCGAATATCCCGATCTTAATTTAGGTTTAATTATACATGTGTTTGGCCTAAACACCTGTTTTCATAATTGAAGGCTGACACGCACAGCTGAAAAGCGTCCGTGGTTGATTGTGCCAATTTGTGTGTGCTAATAAAAAAAGGTGCGCTCACAACCCTATGTGCTGTGTGGTGTGACCGCATAAACAAATTCTTGTGCATTTTTGATGATTATTATACGGTGCTGTTTAAATGGTGGTTTTTCCACGCAAATCCACTCAGCTGTTTTCAACTTGCCAACAATACATAAACAATATGAAAAGACAAACCACTTAATAATGACAACAGTTTAAAAAAATAAGAATGCAATACAGTTCATTGAATTTATTGCATGCAAAATAGTAATCAATATTCTTTTGGCCAAAATAACATGTTTGAGATATATTTATATATATATATATATATATATATATACACACATATACATATACAATTATTTCAAAATTAATATTCCCTGAGAAAATAAAAAGAAAAATATATTCTTAGTATCAAAAATACAACAATAAGAACAGTTTTCATTATATCAAACATAAAAAGTGGATTAGGTAGTGTTCCTTTAATACTGCATTTTAAATGTGCAACTTAATATTCAGAAACAATATAGCTGACAGGAACTTGGCACACAAATGCTACCACTGTGAACAAGGACTTGGAACTCTTACATTCTACAGAGAATATAACGTGTGCAAGTGCAACCTATCCAAGTAGCATGTGGTTGCATGACTTGAATAACCCGAATAACTTTGCACGACTACTTTCGCGTGGTTACTAATGAAAGGCTCGGATAGCCTTGTTAGTTTAACACCTTTTGGCGGCATTTGATGACTTTGTGGGAGTGAGAGAACACATCCTGGTTATTATAATGAATAAGATTTATTGTAATAACACAACTTTTGCAATTACATTTGATAATAGATGACTTACCTCGCCTCAGGACGTCCCTCAAATCGGATGCTTTCTCGACGGGTGCTGCAGCAGCGAAGATGTTCTATTTTTGTATGAGAGCTCAACTTTGCAATGTTTGCATACTACAGCGTTTTCCTTTGATTTTAGTGTGAAATGTTCCCACACTTTAGACAAGTTTGTCGCTTCTTAATTCCCTCATTTTCCTGTGGCTCTTGTTCAATGCTTTCTACGGCGTCTGCCATTGCAAGTTATGTCGGTGGTGTTGTGCAGTGCATGGGGCGTGGGATCTGTGACGTAAACACGCTGTGCAATACCAAAACAGTCCGTGCGAAACGTGAGTGTTGACCTTTGTTTACTGAACGATAAAAAAATGCCGGAAAAAAACCTAACGACGCCTCGAGGCAGCAACAATTCCTCAAATGAATTTTGTAATCGAATTACTCGCGGAATTGTTTCAGCTCTAGTTTGTACACAGCTCGCCCAACAGCGTGTGTACTGTAGTTTTAATGACACATGTCATTCTGCATGTATCATGATCAATATTATAGTGACTCACTTGATGGACAGTTTGGTCTTGCTGGATGGGGACGTTTCTTCCGGTTCATTTTTGGTAAGCACTCCATTTATGTCGAAATTCCATGGCTTCAGTTCCACATTTACAGCATTAAAGTCGCGCCGACCTCACTCTCTCGGCTTCCGTCCGCTCCAACGTTTTACCCTTCTGTCATACTTGATTCTATAAGTAGTTCATCCTCTGTATATACTCAGCTACAAAAAGATAAAGTTGTGAATCCTCTTTTTTTTTCTTTTTTTTTTTTAATAGTCGTCTTCATTGCATCTTACCAAGGCTGCCTCCATGATTAGTAAAGACAATTGTTTGCTTCCAGAAGTAGGAGCACACATTTGTTGCCGGAAGTGCGATCCAATGGAAATGGAAATAAATGTGCCGAGGAAATAAGTTCCGGCAATCATTTAAAATTACCAAAATACAGTAAATATTGTACATATGAACATGTCTTTTACTACATTATATATAAAATTGCAGTGTGTACATAAAATGTTGATGGAGGGTCTTAAAGGTTTTTTTACAGGGCTTTGAAGGTTACAACGGTGACTCCCATTAGTCGCATCTTCAAAGTATTTTTCCATCCATCCATCCATTTTCTACCGCTTATTCCATTTCGGGGTCGCGGGGGGCGCTGGCGCCTATCTCAGCTACAATCGGGCGGAAGGCAGGGTACACCCTGGACAAGTCGCCACCTCATCGCAGGGCCAACACAGATAGACAGACAACATTCACACTCACATTCACACACTAGGGCCAATTTAGTGTTGCCAATTAACCTATCCCCTGGGTTCAAATCCAGGCTCGGGATCTTTCTGTGTGGAGTTTGCATGTTCTCCCCGTGAATGCGTGGGTTCCCTCCGGGTACTCCGGCTTCCTCCCACTTCCAAAGACATGCACCTGGGGATAGGTTAATTGGCAAAGTATTTTTTATCATCTTTAAAATCCTAAAAAAGACATGTGTTCTTGTTTCTCATAATGACTGAGAACCATAGGCAAAACTCCAGAAGAGTGCAGTTCTCCTTTATTTGGATTCATAGCAACAGCACTCTTTCTTCTTGCCTGCAGGTTGCGCCATCAAAGCATTCTTTAATTGAAGATACTATTTTTTTTTAAATAACTAGTTACCATTTTAAGCTTATTTTTATTTGTCAATTTAAAATCTACTATATAATGTATTTGTGTCTAGTGTTTATATGCATGACAAATAGGCACTTACTTGTTTGCGTAGGGCAAGCCCTCTTAGAGCATAACCTTTAACATGAGATTTCTTCTTCAGGTTTATCTTTACAAAGTTGCCTTCTGCAGCTTTCGTGCCTCTGCATTAAAAAAAGAGGAGGTTATTTTGGATGTTGGTTAATTTGGAGCATGTCAAGTCTTACCTAGCTCTGGCCGACTGCGCACGGCATGATCTCTTGGTGCTATATTCTTCCTCTATTTCTCCTAACAGGTTCTCCTGGGGCAACTTAACAGAGGTACAATTAAGTGCACAAAAAAACAAAGAGCAGGGGGCTACTGGATGTCCATGCTTACCCTCCTTGGCACCTGAGTGTCTTCCTCTGCTTCTGCTTCATCATTATCTTTTCCCTTTTTCTTGCTCCTCTTGGTTCTTCTTTTCCCACCTCCTTCTTCAACCTTCCCATCACACTTCCCACTCTTTTTAGCATTTTGTCTTCTCTTTTTGGGGCCACCTTCTTCTCCCTGTGTCATCTCCATCTCCCTCTGCCTCTTCTTAGCACCACTGGATGAAGGAGGATCTTCTGCTGGTAATGATGTTGTCAGGTGTTCCACAGTGTTTCCTTGCTTTCCAGTGCATTGTTGAACAGGTACCGCTTCAATTTCACTCTCATTCGGAGTCGAAACATTTCTCACTGCTGTCTTTTTTTCTTGAATAAAATCTTTTCCAACTACATCTTCTTCCTTGTCCTTCTTTCCCACTACCAAAACTCTCTCCTGGTTGCCAGCTCCAGGTCTCTCCTCAGCTTCCATCTCTCTAAACACCTGACACCTCTCCAGCCATTTCTTGTCCACAAAGCCCAGCCTGCTGGCAGGGGAAGGCCTCTGATCAGCAACCTTAGAAACTATTCCTACTGGGATTCCTCCTAAAAGGCACGGGCTGCCATTTGAGGTGGCTGTGCCAACACATACATCTACCAGGCTTCCATGTGAAGCCCCTTTAAGATGTTCTGTGTCTTTTTCTCCTCCTGTGTTTGCTAGACTGCCTGCAGATGAAGCCTCTTCATCTGTATTAGCACATATCTTTCTGGTATCACTTCCTTTAACAGAACTAAGCGACTCTCTTGTACATCCAGCAACAGGTTGGAATGCTTTAAAGGGATCTTCAGACTCCACTGGTTGGACTTTGCTGGAAAGGCCAAGCTTTATCCTTCTAAAACAGAAAGATTCTTTAAACATTTTTTTTCAAACTACAATTTATTTATTTTCTAATTACATTACCAGCTTAAATTATTTTTTGAACCATCTAAACTAAGTTTTCTAGTGTCAAAAGGTAAAATTTATCAATTTGAAATCAGATAACGAAAGAAAACTCGACAAATAAAGCTCCAGGATTATTTTATCTAACCTTTGAGCAACCTAAAGTTTGACTATACTTAAGGTCCATAAAAATGTCATAACTCAGAAATAAATGTTTTTTGTTTTTTTTTTACTTTCAACACTAGCTATCTTTTACAGGGTTTCTACAGGTATCAGCAAATCTACATTTATATTTTTTAATGCCACTTAAAAAATGAAATGCCCATGGTTATTACATATAGTCAAATGTTTACAATTGTCTGTATAGGACAGACTTTTTTAGACTTGTATTTATCCCACAAAGGGGAAATACATACACAAATTAAGCACTTGACAATAATAATGTTGAACAGCTGAAACATATACATTGTTATTTAGTGAATTAGAATTGGCTTGCAAGACCATTTCAGCTAAGACTAAATGTTTATTTTTTTTTTTTTCCGTGCTAGCATTCTGTGTTCTGATTTCGTGCATAGACTGTAGACATTAGCCAATTAAAAGGTTCCACCTGTCAATCATCACTGTACTTTCAATAAAAAAAAATGTATTAAAAGTGAACTGCACTTAAGCCCTCTAAATAAACATTCATCAATCTACAGTATCTTCGTCCATTTGTCCAAAGTCGGGTCACGGGGGCAGCAACCTAAGCAGAGAAGCCCAGACTTCACTCTCTCAACCTACTTCCCTGGGGGGATCCCGAGACCTTCCGAGGCAAGCTGGGAGACATAGTCATGGGTCTTCCCTGTAGCCTCCTACCGGTCGGACGCATCCTCGACACCTCCCCAGAGAGGCGTTTGGGGGGGCATTCTGACCAGATGCCCAAACCACCTCATCTGGCTCCTCTTGATGTGGAGGCTCCCAAATGTCACCGCCTTTCATCCTACCTCTAAGGGAGAGCCCCGCCACAGGAAAGTAATTTCGGCCGCTTGTACCCATGATCTTGTCCTTTTTTAAAATAGAGGAACCATCAACCCAGTCTACCAACCCAGAGACCCCAACCGTGATGTCCATGCAATGCTTCAGACTCTTCTCAACTAGGACAGCCCCACAGCATCCAGAGCTTTAAAGAACTCCAGGCCGATCTCATCCACCCCCAGGGCCCTGCCACCAAGGAGCTTCTTAACTACCTCGGCAAATTGAGCCCCAGAAATAGAAGAGCCCACCCCGGAGTCCCCAGGCACTGCTTCCATTAGAAGATGTGTAGGTGGGATTGAGGAGGTTTTTTGAAGTATTCCTTCCGCCGATCCACAACATCAGTGTGCTGCTTCCCCCTTCCAAGGCAGCGGCTGGTGGTCCAGAATCGCTTTCGAAGCAGTCCGGAAGTCGTTCTCCATGGCTCCTCCGAACTCCTTCTATGGCCGAGGTTTTGCCTCTGCAACCGCCAAAGCTGCACACCCCTTGGTCTGGCGGTACCTGTCCTTTGCCTCTGGAGTCCCATGAGCCAAAAAGACCCGACAGGACTCCCTCTTCAGCTTGACGTCATCCTTCACCATTGGGTCTACCAATGGGTTCTGGTATTACCACCACAACAGGCACCGACCACCTTGTGGCCACAGCGGCAATCGGCTACCTCAACAATAGAGGCACGGAACATCGTCCAATCGGACTCAATATCCAGCGCCTCTCTCGTAAAATGTTCGAAGTTGTCCCAGAGGTGGGAATTGAACTCTCTTTAACGGGAAACTGTGCCAGACGTTCCCAGCAGACCCTTACTATGTGTTTGGGCCTGCCAGGTCTGTCCAGTATCCTCCCCTATATTCAGGGCCGACTAACCACCAGGTGGTGATCGGTTGAACGTTCCGCCCCCTCTCTTCACCCGAATGTCCAAAATATGAGACCGCAAATCCGATGACACAACCACAAAGTCAAACATTGAACTGCGGCCTAAGGTGTCCTGGTACCAAGTGCACAAATGGACACCCTTGTGTTTGAACATGGTGTTTGTTATGGACAATCTGTGACGAGAACAAAGGTCCAAATACAAATAAACATCCAATTCTAAATTAGTTGATCAATATAATAAACATCCATGCATCCATCCATTTCCTACCGCTTATACCCTTTGGGGCCTATCTCTGCTACAAACGGGCGGAAGGCGGAGTACACCCTGGACAAGTCGCCACCTCATCGCAGGGCCAACACAGATAGACAGACAACATTCACACTCACATTCACACACTAGGGCCAATTTATTGTTGCCAATCAACCTATCCCCAGGTGCATGTCTTTGGAAGTGGGAGGAAGCCGGAGTACCCAGAGGGAACCCACGCATTCACGAGGAGGACATGCAAACTCCACACAGAAAGATCCCGTGCTTGGGATTGAACCCAGGACTACTCAGGACGTTCGTATTGTGAGGCAGACGCAGTAACCCCTCTTCCACCGTGAAGCCCATATAATAATAATTATAAACACAGAAGTCATTTTTAAATGTTATTTCCTTAAATGGTCTGAAAATATGCCTTATGATAGCCACAAAATGGGATACGTTTTTTAATCAAGATACAGTTTAAAAAAAATAGTTAAATGGTTTTATGGAAAAATAAATGAACATCGTACTGAAAATGCAAAGGATGCAAGAGTTTGAAAATGTATGATTGATTTAAACATTTTAGATTATCATGGAATGATATTTGGAAAAATGGCAATTAGCCCATTTTTATGCATTCAAAATAAGCTAAGTCCATCCATCCATCCATTTTCTTCTGCTTATCCGAGGTAGGGTCGCAAGGGCAGCAGCCTAAGCAGGGAAGCCCACACTTCCCTCTCCCCAGCTACTTCGTCCAGCTCCTCCCGGGGGATCCCGAGGCGTTCCCAGGCCAGTCGGGAGAGATAGTCTTCCCAGTGGTCTTTGGTCTTCCCCGTCGCCTCCTACCGGTCGGACGTGCCCGAAACACCTCCTAAGGGAGGCGTTCGGGTGGCATCCCGAACAGATGCCCGAACCACCTCACCTGGCTCCTCTCGATGTGGAGGAGCAGCGGCTTTACTTTGAGCTCCTCCCGGATGGCAGAGCTTCTCACCCTATCTCTAAGGGAGAGGAGGAAGCTCATTTCGGCCGCTTGTACCCGTGATCTTGTCCTTTCGGTCATGACCAAAAGCTCATGACCATAGGTGAGGATGGGAACGTAGATGTAGGAACGTAGGTGAATTGAGAGCTTTGCATTCCGGCTCAGCTCCTTCTTCACCACAACAGATCAATACAGCGTCCGCATTACAGCAGACGCCGCACCGATCCGCCTGTCGATCTCTTGATCCACTCTTCCCTCACTCGTGAACAAGACTCTGAGGTACTTGAACTCCTCCACTTGGGGCAAGATCTCCTCCCCAACCCGGAGATGGCACTCCACCCTTTTCCAGGCAAGAACCATGGACTCGGACTTGGAGGTGCTGATTCTCATCCCAGTCGCTTCACACTCTGCTGCGAAACGATCCAGTGAGAGCTGAAGATCTTGGCCAGATGAAGATAAGCCAAGTCAATTTAACAATTTTAGATTGTATTTTACACCCTCACAGAAGTTTGAAATGGGTACAGTAGATAACAAGGTATGTATAAAACGGCAAGTGGCTGAAGAAACACTTATTAATTTACTGTAGGAATGTCAGAAAATAAGAATTGTGGTCTTGTGAGAATTGTCTTGGTTGTGCATCCTAAGCCACTGTAGGTCACGTGAGGTGCCTGCGCCATCAGAATTGTAATCAGAATCAGAATCCGAAATACTTTAATAATCCCCAGGGGGAAATTAAAATTTTCAGCACAATCCCATTCAAGGGCAGACAAACATCACAGGGAGACAGAACAGGATCGCTGACGGGTCTGACAACTTCCGGCGCCCCTTAAAAAAAAGTGAGAAATGCTGGGTGGGAGGGCTTGGACTTGGGTGTGAAGAAAAAAAATAAAAATCAGTCTAAGCCTGGGCCCCTGGAGAGAGGGTCCAGACTGTGGCCAAGGGGGGAAAAAACTAATAGCCATGGCACACGTGTTTAATGTTAGCCAAGTTAGCCTATGTGTGTTGAAAATGCATACTGCAAAAAAGGAGTTGTGTTTGAAACAAGCTCAGCTTCCTTGTTAACATGACATGGTGTCAAATATAAGGACTACACGCAAACTGAGTGGCAGATTGTGGGCCTCCGGAGACGTTTGATGTAGCTGTCCAGCAGAGTGTCTGCTATAGAGGCAGCGCTTTTCTCGCTTTTGGACCTTAGAAGACATTTTGTATCCAGTTTAAAAGCCAGAGACAAAGAAAAGAAAAAGGCAGACGTAGCAATTTATCGATGACAGCAACGTTATTATACTAATTTTATATATCGTTCGATTGATTGACAAAGACTATCGGCCAAGTCCTACAATTGTGTAAACATTTTTTAATGTCTTTGGACATTGCATTTACTGCTTTTATTGCCATTTAAAGCCTTAATTTTCAAAAAAATCTATTTAATTACTGTTAATGCTATTTAATGTCTTGTGGAAACCCTGTTTTAACAACTTCAGATCTATCTAATAATATAACATATGTGTACTGTATTTTTCGGATTATAAGTCGCATTTTTTTTATAGTTTGGCCGGGGGTGCGACATATACTACGGAGCGACTTATGTTTGAAATTATTAACATATTACCGTAAAATATTAAATAATATTATTCATCCAATTCGCGGAAGAGACAAAGAAAATGTCAGCAATCGTCACACACATGTCAACCAATAAGAATTCGGCGAGGGAGGGTCATGCCAGAAATGCATTGTGGGTCATTGGATGCTAACTGCTATATGCTACTGCCGTGGCTATTAAAATGAATCATTTCAACATTGGCGGTAACTTATAAAACTAAGAAGGGCTGAACAAAAATGGCACCGAAAAGGAAATTATGTACTGCAGATTACAAGCTGGATGTAGTGAAATATGCAGCAGAAAACGTCAAGAGGAAGCGGCGCATACCTTTGGAGTTGGCAGCGTTGTTTAGAAGCGACATCGAGGAAGAAGATTTCATCGGATTTATCGATTAGGAGTGACAGATTGTTTTTAGCATGTTCTATATGTTATAGTTATTTGAATGACTCTTACCATAATATAAATGATAAATAAATAAATGGGTTGTACTTTTATAGCGCTTTTCTACCTTCAAGGTACTCAAAGCGCTTTGACACTACTTCCACATTTACCCATTCACACACTGATGGAGGGAGCTGCCATGCAAGGCGCTAACCAGCACCCATCAGGAGCAAGGGTGAAGTGTCTTGTCTATGTTACGTTAACATACCAGGCCAGTTCTCTGTAGGTTATTCATGCATTATATAACGTACACTTATTCAGCCTGTTGTTCACTATTCTTTATTTATTTTAAATGGCCTTTCAAATGTCTATTCTTGGTGTTGGGTTTTATCTAATAAATTTCTCCCAAAAATGCGACTTATACTGCAGTGCGACATATATATGTTTTTTTCCTTCTTTATTATGCATTTTCGCCCGGTGCGACGTATGCTCCGGAGCGACTTATACTCGGGAGCGATTTATAATCCGAAAAACGCGGTATGTTATTTTATTTTTCATGACAGTTTCTATAAGGGGAAAATGCTAAATTTGCAATATTTATTTGAAAAAAAAAGGTTGTAGTGTAGATATTTGAGGTTGGTTAATTACAGTCTTGAATAAGTAAATATTTCATGACAACCTTCATTTTGATACAGTAGACAAGTAGACAAAAATTATTATTTTCACGGTGCCTAGCTAGAATGAAAGAGAAAGCAGGCATGACTTGGTTGAGTTTATTGAGTTCACATTAGTATTTTTTATATATCAGCCATGTTATATATACCCGCCCACTTTCATTGCATTTTAACGTTTTAATGGCATTTACCCTCATCAAAGTTCTGAGAATTATGCCCATGGTTTTCTGGCACTACCTTGTAATGACTCTTACCATATGGGGCGCAAATACACCAAAACAATATTTTTGGGAATTTAATCGGCAAGTATTGGATTTAAAACTTCATAACAATTTACCATAAGGTAAATTGTTTGTAACACAATAGCTCAAGTGATTAATTCATATTTCATGTAAACAGCAACGTAATATACCAGGCCTTCATTCTGTTAAAACATTAGCAATCATAATGGGAGTCAATGGGGCCGAAAGAGTTCTTAACAGAAAGTGTCAAACACCCAAGGTGATTTTATAAAAAAAATAAAAAATACTTGTGTGAATGTGTGAACATGTTGGGTCAGGTATAGTGTTTCACATTTTATATCTAGTTTAAATAATACATTCTGTGCCCAAATGTTTTAAAGGGAGGCGTTTTAAATACCATATATATAGATTTTTAAATTACTGTTTTTAAACATTACTTGGGCTAATGGAAACATGCAATACAAATGCTGCAGCATTAAATATGAAGAAAATACTCAGCCAAAATGAAACTGAGATTTTTAATCCACAAACGGTTTACCTGTTTAAAATGGTTTACTGACCTTGGTGATAAGGGACTGAATTCTGCGTTTGACGATGAGGTGACCAAGTTAGTCTTCCGTACATCATCCTTTAAGAAGTTCAGAGGCACACGACCTGATCTTTTCAAAGAGGCGGCTTTCTCCTGCACGGACAACAACAATGCTGTAAATGACAAAAGATCTCATTATCCATTTGCTTTGTCTTCAAACTAGTTTTATACCTTGTGAGTCAATGTTGCTAGGTTGTGCTTGAATTTGAGTCCATAGTATTGTGCAGAGGCCTTCAGACTGTCTTTGTCTGTCACTCTGAGCAAAGATGCTGGCCTCACACTGCGATTTAAATGGGAACCCCAGCATTCGGACTCCTAAACAGACAGACAAACCATTAATAACCGCACTATATTGTTGGCCCTGGCGTGTGAATGTGAGCGTGAATGTTGTCTGTCTATCTGTGTTGGCCCTGCAATGAGGTGGCAACTTGTCCAGGGTGTACCTGCACCTTGTGCCCGAATGCAGCAGAGATAGGCTCCAACACCCCCCGCCACCCGAAAGGGACAAGCGGTAAGAAATGGATGGATGGATATTGTAATACACACAGGGCATGAAATTGGCACCCGCCCACACGCCAAATGCTGCTGATCCGCCTCCGCTTGGGATGGTTTCCTGCTGGCTCCGCTGTGAACGGGACTCTCGCTGCTGTGTTGGATCCATTATGGATTGAACTTTCACAGTATCATGTTAGACCCGCTCGACATCCATTGCTTTCCTCCTCTCCAAGGTTCTCATAGTCATCATTGTCACCGACGTCCCACTGGGTCATCATTGTCACCGACGTCCCACTGGGTGTGAGTTTTCCTTGCCCTTATGTGGGCCTACCGAGGATGTCGTAGTGGTTTGTGTTGTGGTTTGTGCAGCCCTTTGAGACACTAGTGATTTAGGGCTATATAAGTAAACATTGATTGATTGAACTTTTGTGATTGGTGGATGAAACTGTCAATCTACCTGCCACTTTGGCGGTTAGCCAATAAGACAACACAACACTGAGCAAGTGTTGTGTGTTGTTCACCAATCAGGTAACCTATGTGTGTTGTGTGTTCTAAGCAAGTCCCCGCGCCATTTTCTTGGATTTTAAAACCAAAATGTGGTGGCATATCGCTGGCGTGAAGAGGCCGGCGCCGGCTTTAACAGGTCAACAAAAGGAGGACGAGGAGGACGATTTAAAAAAAAATTAAAAAAAACTTTTTAATACTAAGTAGAAAGTAAGCGGGGATGGCAAAGTTCGCGACTGGCTGGTCTACGACGTCACAACAGAAGTGATGTACTGTCAGGATTGCCGTATGTATGGCTCGGAGAATGCGAAATCAAACCCATTTGTAATCGGGACAAAAAACTTAGTTAGAGGCAATTAAGGACCACGAGTCCTCAAAAAGCCACTTGCAAACGATCAACTGTAAAGTGGGGAAGACGGCTCCCCCAGAGCTGACAGCTGCGGTCAAGGCACTGACCTCAGTGAAAACAGTGCAGTTGGAGAGGATGAAGCTCCTGTTTTGGAACGTACACTAAATTGGAAAGAAGATGAGACCCTTCTCTGACTACGTGTGGATGTGCGAGTAAGTACCATTTAGGTCTAGTCATTGAGATTAAGTTGGTTAATAATTCGACAGCACTTTGATGTGTATTCTGTACAAGTTCAAGAACCATTCTAATGCATTTTCGTAGTCGTTCACCTTTATTTTAGGCACAGAAAATTTTGGCTGGTAAAAAATCACTGTGGCAGGTGGATTTCAAAATCCACCTGCCACAGGGGCTGGTGGCCAAAAAAGTTAACTTCAGGCCCTGGATACACATTATGATGTACCTTCTGGGTTGGTTTGATGGGTTTACTAGTTGCATCACTGCTACCGCTGCTGTTCTCTTTGGCTTGTTTCAAACTGCGGTATTCTTTATATAGATCTGGAAAAGTGAATATGTCTTAGTTGCACAGTTTATTCTCCCAATGATTTGTATGAGACATAAAAAATATCTAAATGCATATGCATGTTAAACTATATGCACTCACTCTTCGTTTCCTCTGAGGCTTCATCAACGTCCTCCTACACAACACAATGTAGATAATTTTATTGAGAGAATGGTCAATAAAAAAGTTATTGTGACTCAAAATCACCTTGTTGGGTTTCCTGTGGTGCTGCTCGACAAATCCCTGCTCCCATGTTTTAAGCAGCAGCTTCACCTCGTTGTAGCGATCCATGATAACCGTAAAGGCATAAAGTTTGCCAAATGTACTTGCTAATGTCTAACTAGTCAGATATAAACTGGAAGCGAAGGTTAAAATGGTATCTATTGTGTGGAAAAACAAAACAGTTTGGCCTCTTCTGTTGACGTTGTAGCACAGAGATGAGCGAAACACTTCCGTGTTACGTTTTTCCCGCGCTGAAAATGACATATTGGGTTGCCAGATCTGCTTTCCGCCTCTTTTAACTTTGAACACTATTCATTAATATTTTAATAAACAATTAAAACCTCCAATAAAAACTCTTAATAAGATAAGACCAGTCAGAACAGTAAGGCACTTGGCCTTTGTAATATATTTGATATGTTAAAGTGTCCCTTGATTTGATAGACATGGCAACCATTGAGTTAAACATATCCGGGGTGGAAACAGACCCCGCCTCCTCCTTAAAGGGACAGTATCATTGAGCGGGTTTTTTTCAGAATTTGATTTAAAGTTCACTGCGAAGAGGTAGTGACTTGTCCAGGGGGTACGCCGCCTTCCGCCCGATTGTAGCTGAGATAGGCACTAGCGCCCCCCGCGACCCCAAAGGGAATAAGCAGCAGAAAATAGATGGATGGATGGATTTAAAGTTCATTAACAAAACATCCATCCATCCATTTTCTACCGCTTATTCCCTTTCGGGGTTGCGGGGGGCGCTGGCGCCTATCTCAGCTACAATCGGGCGGAAGGCGGGGTACACCTTGGACAAGTCGCAACACAATATATTTTAAATTGGCAACAATATGAAACTAAAAATAGATGAAATATTCTATAAACATTTTAAAAAATACGTTCAAAAAGTTTTTGCTTTTTATTTAGTGCGTCTGCCTCACAATACGAAGGTCCTAAATAGTCCTGGGTTCAATCCCGGGCTCGGGATCTTTCTGTGTGGAGTTTGCATGTTCTCCCCGTGAATGCGTGGGTTCCCTCCGGGTACTCCGGCTTCCTCCCACTTCCAAAAACATGCACCCGGGGATAGGATGATTGGCCCTAGTGTGTGAATGTGAGTGTGAATGTTGTCTCTATCTGTGTTGGCCCTGTGATGATGTGGCGACTTGTCCAGGGTGTACACCGCCTCCTGCCCAACTGTAGCTGAGATAGGCACCAGCGCTCCCCGCGACCCCAAAGGGGTAGAAAATGGATGGCTGGATGTTCAAAAAGTCTTTTAATTTGCTTTTTTTTAATAAAATAAAAATAGTAAAACTACCGTAAACAAAGGAAAGAAAAACACCAAATAAATATGAAACATTTGCAAGAGATAACATTTGAAAGAAAATTAAACAAAAAATTAAGAAAACAATATAATAATAATAATAATGGATTAGATTTATATTGTGCTTTTCTATTGTTAGATACTCAGAGCGCTCACAAAGAAGTGGGAACCCATCATTCATTCACGCCTGGTGGTGGTAAGCTACATCTGTAGCCACAGCTGCCCTTGGGTAGACTGACGGAAGCGTGGCTGCCAGTTTGCAACTACGGCCCCTCAATCATTCATTCATCATTCATTCACCAGTGTGAGCGGCACCGGGGGAAAAGGACACAACGGCAGCGATTTGGATGTCAATAGGTGGGAAGCGAACCTGCAACCCTCAGGTTGAAATTTTTTTGTAATGTTTTTTGGAATGTTGGAACTCTTCATTGATTGATTGATTGATTGATACTTTTATTAGTAGATTGCACAGTTCAGTACATATTCCGTACAATTGACCACTAAACGGTAACACCCGAATAAGTTTTCCAAATTGTTTAAGTCGGGGTCCACGTTAATCATCTCATGGCCTGTTTCCGTTGTTTTCATCAGTAAGTTGTACATTTTTGTCAGACTAAAACAAAAAATATTTTGTTTACATGACATTACTCTGGATTTGTGAACTCCTTCTTATAGACTTAAGTTTAACAGCATTATCCAACTTACATAAAGAGAGACATTTCTTCTTTGAAATCTAACAGTGTAATAAAATTACTTAACAGTAAAACAGTAACTTCGGTCCAGAATAATTGGCAGACGGGACAATAAACAGAGGGTTTATAAACAGTTTTTTTTCAAAATAAAAACAAAAACAAATTCTGCATTGTTACAAGGGTAATCAAACAAAACATAAACTAAACGCAAATGTCCTCTTTAGACCATATTATTAAAAATAAAAAAAAATAGAAAAAAAAAATAGACTCCTTATAGAAGTTCTTTTTTCCTACGGATTTTACTATTCATCCATCCATTTTCTACCGCTTATTCCCTTCGGGGTCACGGGGGACGCTGGAGCCTATCTCAGCTACAATCGGGCGTAAGGCGGGGTACACCCTGGACAAGTCGCCACCTCAGCACAGGGCCAACACAGATAGACAGACAACATTCACACACTAGGGACCATTTAGTGTTGCCGATCAACCTATCCCCAGGTGCATGTTTTAGGAGGTGGGAGGAAGCCGGAGTACCCGGAGGGAACACGCGCAGTCACGGGGAGAACATGCAAACTCCACGTAGAAAGATCCCGAGCCCGGGATTGAACTCGGGCTATATTTTTCACTACCACAGAAAACACAATACTAATTTGTATGCTATATAGCACTACCAAATGGATGCAAACAATAAAATACTACAGAGACATTAATGAACCATGATTACAGTAACAAAGTATTTTATTATGGGTGGACAATTATCTTATGGTATGCTTGAACCTTTAAGAATATCGGTCCATGTGATCGTAAAAACGACGTTAGATTTTTAGTCTTGCAGCTGGGACACTTCATGGAAGTAAGCACCAAGCATCTTGATCCCTTGAATGTAGTTGGATCTAAAAAGGAAAAAGAAAATTTATACCTGGAAAATATGACAGGGTTTTTTGGACGCACCTGTTGAGCTTCTCATTCTGGGAGTGTGCACCGTCATCGGAGGAGCCGACTGGAAGGAGCATAACGTTGCGTCCTGTGGCCTCCTGGAAAGTCAGCGTGACAGGGATGCTTCCGCCCTCACGCGTCAGGTCCGGTTCCACGCCAAAGACTAGCAGGACAATCATGGTTTTAGATATGTTAACTAGAGATTAGCTCCCACCTGCTTACCTCTGATAGAGATCTGCCGGTGCAATATGTTTTTAAATTTGTTATTTTGTTTTTAAAAACATTGTATTATTTTTTGTTGTCATAGAGCAGGGGTCGGCAACCCAAAATGTTGAAAGAGCCATATTGGACCAAAAATACAAAAACAAATCCGTCTGGAGCCGCAAAACAAATTTAAAAGCCATGTTACATACAGATAGTGTGTCATGAGATATAAATGTAATTAAGGGGACTTAAAGGAAACGAAATAAGCTCAAATATAGCTACAAATGAGGCGTAATGATGCAATGTGTACATACAGCAAGCCTAAATAGCATGTTAGCATCGATTAGCTTGCAGTCATGCAGGGACCAAATATGCCCGATTAGCATTCCACACAAGTCAATAACATCAACAAAACTCACCTTTGTGCTTTCATACACAACGTTAAAAGTTTGGTGGACAAAATGAGACGGGAAAAAAAAGTGGCTTAAAACACGTCCTAGAAAGTCGAAGAAAGTTGTACATGTAAACAAACCACGGTGAGTTCAAAGACCGCCAAAATTAGTAGGACAAAACGGCTCTCCCCAAATACTTGAATCAGTGAAGCATGTCTAATACAAACAGTGTGCTTTATAATAATTAGGGAGGTTTGTGTCATGTTTGTCCTCCTACAGAAACCATATTAAAACAAAAATATATTTTTTCCCTTCATCTTTTTCCATTTTTCATACATTTTTGAAAAAGCTCCAGAGAGCCACTTGGGCAGCACTAAAGATGCGGCTCTAGAGCTGCGGGTTGCCGACCCCCGTCTTAGAGTATTTTATGCAGGTTGTTTTAAAAGCACTGAGCTGGATTGCAGTTCAATTTTGGTTGTTTCCATGCAATGACAAAAGGTATTCTGATAGAGATCAACCGATCATCGGCGCCAATATATGGCGTTTTGACGTATATAAGTATCTGGCTTTTTTTTTTTTTTTTGCAACTACAACATAACTACATGAGCAGATACAATTTATACACATATGATACCGATATTCATAAAAATAAAAAAAAAATTTGGTGAAGTAGATAGTTATAACTACGACTCAAGTACCAGCAACTCTCCCCTAATGGTCGCCTAAAGCAGTGGTTTCCAAATGGGGGTACGCGTACCCCTGGGGGTACTTGAAGGTATACCAAGGGGTACTTGAGATTTATTAAAAATATTCTGAAAAATAGCAACAATTCAAAAATCCTTTATAAATATATTTATTGAATAATACTTAAACAAAATATGAATGTAAGTTCATAAACTGTGAAAAAAAAAATACAACAATGCAATATTCAGTGTTGACAGAAACATTTTTTGTGGACATTTTCCATAAATATAGATGTTAAAGATTTATTTTTTTGTGAAGAAATGTTTGGAATTAAGTTCCTGAATTTCTATTACAATTCCCAAAAAGGGCACTTTAAGTTGATGAAAAATTCCATGTGTAGAAATCTTTATTTATAATTTCGTCACTTGTTTATTTTTCAACAATTTTTTTGTTATTTTTATACCTTTTTTCAAATAGTTAAAAAAAGACCACTACAAATGAGCAATATTTTGGACTTTATACAATTTAATAAATCAGAAACTGATGACATAGTGCTGTATTTTACTTCTTTATCTCTATTTTTCAACCAAAAATGTTTTGCTCTGATTAGGCGGTACTTGAATTAAAAAAAAATGTTCACAGGGGGAACATCACTGAAAAAAGGTTGAGAACCACTGGCCTAAAGTACTCATCCTCCGCTTACAAGAACTTGTCAAAGCTTAATTTTTTGTTTTTCTTTCCTGGTGTCTTCCTACCCTTTTTTTTTACTGTTTTTGCTACTGCAGAAATCGAGTCGCACAACTAGCTTCCATCTGCAACACTTGGAGTGAGCTCATTAAAGAAGCGCGACGAGTTTCATGTTACGTGATTTAATCAAATACCGCGACAGAGCAGTTGAAGATGGGTGGATGAATGAACAGAGATGGATGGGTGGATATCTCTGCTAAAAATTCTAACTTTGTGTAAATCTCTTGACAAATAAGAGGATTATTATGTGGGTAAAGGCAGCAGCTCACACATGATCAAACTCTATGTAACATCCAGGTAGAAATTATGTCAGCTAGCTGGAAAAATTTCCTAACTATAAGCTACGTGAAGGAGCCTAGAATTACTTTTATTTAAATGTTTGCAATATTACATAGTTCCTCACGAAAAAACCTTACAATTTATTAAATCCATAAAATTGCATACAATTGAGTAGACGGTGAGTAATTGTGATGTATATTTTTACCAATTTTCCCAGGAGATTTTCAATTTTTTGAAATATAAATGCTGATGCTCCTCTGATCCGCGGCATTTAATATACGTAACAAATGGTATTTAAAGTTAAAGTACCGATGATTTCCACACACATACTTATAATTATTCTCTGCATTTGACCCACCACCCTTGATCACCCCCTGGAGGGGAGCAGTGGGCAGTAGCGGTGCCACGCCCGGGTATCATTTATGGTGATTTAACCCCCAATTCCAACCCTTAATGCTGAGTGCCAAGCAGGGAGGTAATGAGTCCCATTTTTCTATAGTCTTTGGTATGACTCGGCCGGGATTTGAACTCACGACCTACACATCTCGGGGTGGACACTCTAACCACTAGGCCAGGGGTAGGGAACCTATGGCTCTAGAGCCAGATATGGTCATTAAAAGAGCCACATCTGGCTCTCGGATAAATCTTAGCTGACATTGCTTAACACGATAAGTAATGAATAATTCCACTGGTAATCAGTGTTAAAAATAACATTCATAATATAAAACATTCTCATGCATCTTAATCCATCAATCCATTTTCTTCCGCACCTGTTCAATATAAAGTATTTTATTTATTATTGGATAACTTCAGAATAACAATGTTATTAAAACTAATAGACTTATTATACTCTAAAAATGTTGGTCTTACTTAAAAATGCACACATTTAGTTGTATTCAGTGTTGTAAAATATTGTATGGCTCTCACGGAAATACATTTTAAAATATTTGGCTTTCATGGCTCTCTCAGCCAAAAAGGTTCCCGACCCCTGCACTAGGCCACTGAGTAGGTTTGTGATATCTCCTGATGTTTTTGGCTCTAAATTAACCACAACATTTGCACGGCATAAAACATTACGTCACTACTGGTCTGACATTTAAAAAAAATTTATGTTAAGAAAGCAACTTAAAAAAGCCTTGTCCGGCTGTTTACTGGCATATACTATTCATGTTTAAAGAACTTTTACGACAAATGAATATCAGCTTCAAATATCGGTTGTTGGCCTCCTTGACTAATAATAATCGGTATTGGCCCTAAAAGTAGCATATCAATCGATCTCTAATTTGAACAATACGCTTATTAAGGTGTGCAAGTGCTCTGATTCTTTAAAATGCTGTACAAAACGGACATACCCGTCTTCATTGCCTTGCGACCCGCCATGTAGTGGGGGTGGTTGAAGTCAGACACCCAGGCTTTAGCCCCGTGGCCCATGGAAACTATCAGTTTGTTGGGGCTGTCCAGTTGGGCAAACTTGGCTTGCAGATAATTGATCACCTTTCAGAAAAAAAAAAGAAAATTCTGTATGGAGTAACTTCAAATATTGACACTGTATATCATTATTAGCAACAGTCATGGGGAGTTTTCTGTGTGAACATTATTCATTGTGTATGCAGTTTTACTTGCATCAACTTCCTCAAAACAGCCTGAAGACGACAGTTTTGTTTTTGCACAAAGAAACACACACACACACATTATTGTATTTGTTACATTCTTGAGACCTCGGAAAAATGCCCACCTCTTTAGGACCACCCTTTTTTAGATATAAAGATTTGTATTTACAACATTAATTAAAATACATACATACTATCCAATCCAATCCATTTTATTTATCTAGCACATCTAAACAACAAAATGTTTCCAAAGTGCTGCACAACAATATTAAAAACAACATTCAAATACTATCCTGAGCTCCACCAATGACTGAATAAAACAAAAAATAAATACAAAAAAAACCCAATATAAAATAGATATAATTAAAAACGATTTTAAAGGGTAAAACCAATTAAAACAGTAAATAGAAATCAATTTTTTTAAACACAGAGGGGCAACAGAGGACCACACAACTCACGTAGTGTTAAAAGCCAGAGAATAAAAAGTGGGTCTTAAGACGAGACTTAAAACACTCCACTGTGGAAGCAGTTCGAATATGGAGGGGCAGAGTGTTCCAGAGTTTAGGGCCGACCACTGAAAAGGCCCTGTCTCCCCTCGTTTTAAGTCTGGTCTTGGGCACCACGAGCTTGAGCTGGCTCTCGGACCTCAGAGCGCGCGCAGGATTGTAAGCTTGGATGAGGTCCGAGATAAAATGAGGTGCCAGTCCAAGTAAAGCTTTAAAAACAAAGAGCAAGGTTTTAAAATAAATTCTAAAATGAACAGGGAGCCAGTGCAAACTCTCAAGGATTGGGGTTATATGCTGGCGTTTCCTGGCCCCTGTTAAAAGTCGTGCTGCAGCGTTCTGGACTAACTGCAACCGGGAGAGAGCTTTTTGGCTAATGCCAGCATAAAGTGCATTGCAGTAGTCCAGGCGACTTGAAATAAAAGCATGCACGACTTGTTCAAAAAGGTTAAAAGATAAAAGATTAAAAAAAATACTATGCAAATATAAAAAAGTTTGTTGTGAAAAATGAGTTGGAATTTCACAAGAAAAAGGTGACAGTTTCACAAGAAATAAAGGCAGAAATTTCACAATAACAACTTTGCATTTTGGCAGTATTATAATAAAAGTTGTAATTTTACTCAACACAAGTCAACATATTACAAGAAAAACTGAACATTTGTGCAATATTATGATAAAAGTTGGAATTTTACTTAACAGTCACAACTTTACAAGAGAAGCTTAACTTTGGCAATTTTATGAAAAGTCTTTAGAACTTAAAACTGTTGACAATATTATAATAATATTCATCATTTTACTTGGCAAAATTATGAAAAAAGTCATAATTTTACTCAAAAATGTCACTAAGGGCCAGGGATCAATAAAATACTTTCTATTGTATTCTAATTTACAAGAACAACAAAAACATTGTCAATATTGTGATAACAGTCAGAATTTTATATGACAAATGTCACCATTTTGCATTAAAAAGTAATAATTTTATGAGAAAATATTGCAATATTGCAGAAAGAATATGAGAAATTGTTCCCAATTTTATAAGAAAAAAGTCGACACATTGTGAGGAAAGACTGCTTTTAGTGGGGGTTTTTTTACTACTATTTCTCTCTCTTTCTCTCTCTCTCTCATATCTATATCAATCAATCAATCAATGTTTACTTATATAGCCCTAAATCACTAATGTCTCAAAGGGCTGCACAAACCACAACACAAACCACTACGACATCCTTGGTAGGCCCACATAAGGGCAAGGAAAACTCACACCCAGTGGGACGTCGGTGACAATGATGACTATGAGAACCTTGGAGAGGACGAAAGCAATGGATGTTGAGCGGGTCTAACATGTATATATATATATATGTATATATATATATATATATATATATATATATATGATATACATATATATATATATATATATATGATATACATATATATATATATATGATATACATATATACATATATGTATATATATATATATATATATATATATATATATATATATATATATATATATATATATATATATATATATATATATATATATATATATATATATGTATGTATACATATATATATGTATACATATATATATGTATATATATATGTGTATATATATACATGTATATATATATGTGTATATATATACATACATACATACATATTTATATATATATTTTTAATTTTTATAAATAAATATATATATATATTTATTTATTTATTTATTTTTATTTATATATATATATATATATATATTATTTTTTTTTTTTATTAATAATTTTGGCCAAAGGGGGCTCATTTCAATTTTTTACACACACTTGTTATCACATAAGTTGGCCAGAGGGGGAGCATTGTTAAAATCGACACAGTCCATTTGAAAAATCCTTCCTTTTTGCTACACCCTAATTTTTATCAATTTTACCACTAGGGCTGAAAATTAGACATTCTCTATTAGATGCAATGGTTTTCTGTATTTGGAGCATGATTTCCAAAGACACGCACCTGGGGATAGGTTGATTGGCAACACTGAATTGGCCTTAGTGTGTGAATGTGAGTGTGAATGTTGTCTGTCTGTGTTGGCCCTGCGATGATTTGGCAATTTGTCCAAGGTGAACCCCGCCTTCCGCCCGATTATAGCTGAGATAGGCGCCAGAAAATGGATGGATTTCGGTCCTAACTTGTTCACCGGTCCTCAAATGGAAGGTATTTTTCCTTGTTGATGTCTCAAGAAGGGTAAAAATACACACACACACACACACATACACACGGGGGGGGGACTGCAAGTCATTTGTGCTCTACCTTCTTCTCCACGACTTTGGGGTCCATGTCGGGCACCAGGCGGATGGAGAATTTTCCGTTTACCTTTCGGGGGATAACCGTTTTTGCTCCCACGTCTGAGAAAGCCCCCTCGATACCGTGCAAAGAAAGAGAGGGATACCTCCAGCGATGCATAAGAATTTCTTCCTAAGAAACAAGGACAGTAATGGTTCACATGGCAGGAGCTAAATATGCAGTGGTTACGAGCGGAATTTAGGTTGCTTGCCTTCGTGCTGTGTAGCAGCTGTTGTACGCCGACATCTTTAGAGTACTCGTCCAAGTCAAACTCAATCTTGTCGTAGAGTTGCTTCTCTTCCTCAGTGACTGGGGCCACGTCGTCATACATGCCGGGAATTACAATCTTGCCTCTCTTGTCCACCAAAGAGCCTGTTGGGGAGGAGACAATTAAATTGGCGTCATCCTGTTGTTTGGTTTTGGAATGCAATTGGTAAAACTGTCAACAGGAAGCCCTAATAATTAAAGGCCTACTGAAACCCAATACTACCGACCACGCAGTCTGATAGTTTATATATCAATGATGAAATATTAACATTGCAACACATGCCAATACGGCCTTTTTAGTTTACTAAATTGCAATTTTAAATTTCCCGGGAGTTTCTTGTTGAAAACGTCGCGGAATGAAGATGTGTACGCGTGACGTCACGGACTGTTAGTAAATATTAGCGCTGCGCACACACACAGCTAAAAATCGTCTGCTTTAACCGCATAATTACACAGTATTTTGGACATCTGTGTTGCTGAATCTTTTGCAATTTGTTCAATTAATAATGGAGAAGTCAAAGTAGAAAGATGGAGTTGGGAAGCTTTAGCCTTTAGCCACACAAACACACGGTGATTCCTTGTTTAAAATTCCCAGAGGTTTAGCTTTACTATGGATCAGAGCGGTCAAGCGAACATGGATCCCGACAACTTGTCAACCGGCAGTTTTTGGTGAGAAAATTGCGGTAAAAAGTCGCCACTTACCGGAGATCAGCTGAGCTTGTGCCGTCCATTGCTGCCGTCGACTTCCATCAGACACTGGCCTCAAGACACCCGTGGATACACCCTTCCGACTATCAGGTACTATTAAACTCACTAAAACACTAGCAACACAATAGAAAGATAAGGGATGTCCCAGAATTATCCTAGTAAATGTGTCTAAAAACATCTGAATCCGTCCCAATGCAAACGCGTTTTTTAACTTCATTTTTTTTTTCTTCTAGTCCATCGCTATCAATATTCCCAAACACGAATCTTTCATCCTCGCTCAAATTAATGGGGAAATTGACGTTTTCTCGGTCCAAATAGCTCTTTTTGTGGGAGGCTCCCATTAAAAACAATGTGAGGATGTGATGAGCGGGTGACGTCATCGTCTGCGACTTCCGGTAAAGGCAGGGCTTTTCTGTTAGCGACCAAAAGTTGCAAACTTTATCGTCGATGTTCTCTACTAAATCCTTTCAGCAAAAATATGGCAATATCGCGAAATGATCAAGTATGACACATAAAATGGACCTGCTATACCCGTTTGAATAAGAAAATCTCATTTCAGTAGGCCTTTAATGTACTGTGGGTAATCTGGCAGTTCTGACCAATTATTTTCTATTGTTCAGTCAAAAGCTTTCCTAAACTGTCTGTTAAAAAACAGACTGTTTTTGCCTTGGTTTGTCCTCAAAATTCTAAAGATTACCCCCTAACAGTGTAAAAATATTTATTTTATTTTGCGAATGTATTAAAAATTAAAATAAAATTAAAATCACATACTGTACATCAGTATTTACAGCATTTGCTCAATATTTTATGGATGCACCTTTGGCTGCAATTACAGCCTCAACTCTTTTTGAATACAAGGAGTATAAAAAGAGGAGAATATTCCCAAAGGACAACCACCTGCAGCAATCCACCTATCAGGCCTGTTTGGTAGAGGGGCCGGACGGAAGCCATTTCTTAGTAAATGAAAGTTCGTCAAAATTAAACTGAAAGACTCAAACAACATTCTCTGGTCTGATGAGATAAAGATTGAACTCTTTGGTGTGAATGCCAGGTATCATGTTTGGAGGAAACCCGACATCGCTCAACACCAGGCCAATAACATCTCTACAGTGAAGCATGGTGGTGGCAGCATCATGCTGTGGGAATGTTTTTCAGCGCCAGGAACTGGGAGACTAGTCAGGGTAAAGGGAAATATCAATACAGCAATGCAGAGACATCCTGGATTAAAACCAACACTTCCCATTCAACCTGACGCCGCTTGAGAGGTGCTGCAAAGAGGAATGGGTAAAGAGGAATGGGTGAAACTGTCCAAAGAAAGATGTGGCAAGCTTGTGGCATCGTATTAAAAAAGATTTGAGGCTGTATTTGCTTCCAAAGGTGCATCAACAAAGTACTGAGCAAAGACTGTGAATACCGGTACTTATAAACATGTGATTTTTTTTTTTTTTTTTTAATAAATTAGCAAAATTAAATTTAAAAAAAAAAATATATATATATATATATATATTGTGGTATTATTTGTAGAATTTTAAGGACAAAAATTAATTGATTCCATTTTGGAATAACGCTGTAACATAACAAAATGTGGAAAAAGTAAAGCGCTGTTAATACTTTCCGGATTAACTGCATGTAGGTTGTGGATAGCCATGAATGCATGGAGGACGATCTTGTAGTTGATGCGGTGTAAAACAGGAAGCTAGTGGAGTTGTTGGGGAACAGGCGTGATGTGATTGACAAGATTATATGGGCAGCAGCATTGTGCACGAGTTAGAGATTATGGAGGAATGTGTGAAGAAGACCAAAAAGAAGAAGTTGCAATAATCCAGACAGGGAATGACAAGGGAAGGAACCCAGATCGAAAAACAGTTGGGAGTTAGTGAACGGCGGAAGCAATTTATGTTGCGGAGGCGCAAATACTCTAGGCGGAAGCAATGGTGACACTACTATTTACTGCTAGAGCTCATCCCATGCTCAGGACATTTGAATTGATGACTCTCTCACTTTTAAACCACACAGAAAAACCTGTAAAGAAACAAACATTTTAACTAGGTTTTTTTCCCTTAATAAATTGTGTTATTGTGTTGAAGTAAAAATGTACCTTATCACTGCAACTTTTTTTTTTAAATCAGTGCTCGATTATGGTATTTTTTTACATGACTGTTTGGTCTTCACATGCTGGACATTGTATATCATTCTGCTGTAACTTTTGTCCGAAAAATAAAAATCCTGACACAATGTGACATGCACTCACAAATTTAACGGGATGACCATCTCTGTCCACTAGGAGGCCAGTACATTGGTACACTTGTATTTATAATAGTCTGCCTCCCTACATTTTTACATTAATCACACAGAAAACTGTTGACGCCCACTCCTTTTGTTCAAACAATCAGCTGTTGCTTTCTGTACCCTTCCCTCAAACAGAGCTAGGTAAAAAAAAAAAAACATCGTCCAATCAGCTCCTTTAGTTTGGACTGGAAATTCAAGTTTTAGCCCTCAATGCTTTGATATCCAGACAAAGAGCTGCCTCGGTAATGTGCACTTATTAAACTAATCTGTGCTTCTTCATGTAACTATGATTTTAGTGTGAAACTTTGCTGCGTCTTGGACCAGTTTGAAAAAGAGATTTTTAATTTCAACAGGATTTTTATTTGTTAAATAAAAAAGGTGAATGTTTTCAACAAAAATATATAAGGGATTAAAACAAATGTCAAAGGAAAATATAAAAAGTGTCAAGTAGTAATAAAGAACAATGAAAAAGTATGGTGCAGCAGCAGTGTTTTTGTGGTCGCCTTCTCTTCATGTGTTTAATGCCAATTCATTACCAAAAACTTGTTAAATTGGGTTATTGTCAAATGCAGCTGAGTTTTAACTTTGGCCCACAATTTACGGAAAATATAAATATCATAAAAATACAAGACAGCAGCTGTACTTGCCCATAAGTGCAATGAGATCTGTCATTGCCTCGTGAACGGAGCCGCCAAACACGCCCGAGTGCAGGTCTTTCTCGCAGCCGTCCACCTTTACACATTGCGGTGACATTTTATTATTACGAGAACAAGCTGGAATAATGGCAAACTCACACCTCGATGAAGAAGTAGCAGATTCCTCGCAGTCCGTATGTGATGCAGGGTTTGGTCTTGCCCAGCCAGTAGTTATCCGAGATGCAGACGTAGTCCACATCCTTGAAGAAGGTGTCTTTGCGGGCAAAGACCAGTTCGTCCAGGCCTTCCGATCCAGACTCTTCCATCCCCTCAAAGCAGAATTTGATGTTGATGGGAAGCTCCTGGAAAGAGGTATTGGCACAGATAAAAATAAAAGGTGTGACTGGGTTTAATAATTAGGTCAGTGCAGATAAAACATTAAAGGCAGTGACCCTTGCCCAAGTGATCACAAAGCAATTAACTAATCAGCCATTGGTAGTTTTACCGAAGTATGGCGGCGTACAAAAAAATTATTGCAGGGATTTTACCTGATGTATTTTCTGGTAGGCCTCGATACAGTTAAACCAAGCCAGCACTGGACCCTTGTCATCGGTGGAACCTCTCCCATACATCTTTCCTGCATGAAACAATGATTACAAACCTGGCTTGAGACACTACAAAAGGGGTCCCCAAAACTTTTGACAAGCAGTAGAAGATGGATGGATGGATAGATATATAAAAGCCAATATACATACATTATATATATAAATGTATACATACACATTATATATACACATATATATATGAATATATATATACATACACACACATATACATATTAGTATACACACATATATAGACACATACATATATATACACACACACATATCTATACATATATGTATATTTATAAACATACATACATACATATATATATATATATACACACATATGTATATATATATACACACATATATACATTCTTGTATACAAACCCCGTTACCATATGAGTTGGGAAATTGTGTTAGATGTAAATATAAACGGAATAAAATGATTTGCAAATCCTTTTCAACCCATATTCAATTGAATGCACTACAAAGACGAGATATTTGATGTTCAAACTCATAAACTTTTTTTTTTTTGCAAATAAAAATAAATTTAGAATTTCATGGCTGCAACAATGCCAAAGTAGTAGGGAAAGGGCATGCTCACCACTGTGTTACATCACCTTTTCTTTTAACAACACTCAATAAACGTTTGGGAACTGAGAAAACCAATTGTTGAAGCTTTAAAAGTGGAATTCTTTACCATTCTTGTTTTATGTAGAGCTTCAGCCGTTCAACAGTCCGGGGTCTCAGCTGTCGTATTGTATGCTTCATAATGCACCACACATTTTCCTTGGGGGACAGGCCTGGACTGCAGGCGGGCCAAGAATGTACCCGCACTCTTTTTTTACGAAGCCACGCTCTTGTAACACATGTCTTGCTGAAATAAGCAGCGGCGTCCATGATAACGTTGCATGGATGACAACATATGTTGCTCCAAAACCTGTATGGACCTTTCAGTATTAATGGTGCCTTAATAGATGTGTAAGTTACCAATGCCTTGGGCACTAATACACCCCTATACCATCACAGATGCTGGCTTTTGAACTTTGCGCCTACAACAATCCGAAAGGTTATTTTCCTCTTTTTTCTGGAGGACACCACGTGTTCTGTTTCCAAATATAATTTGCAATGTGGACATGTCAGACCCCAGAACACCTTTCCACTTTGCATCAGTCCATCTTAGATGAGCTCGGGCTCAGCCAAGCCGGCGGCGCTTCAGGATATTGTTAATAAATAGGTTTGGCTTTGCATAGTAGAGTTTTAACTTGCACTTACAGATGTAGCGACCAACTGTATTTAGTGACAGTGGTTTAATGAAGTGTTCCTGAGCCCATGTGGTGATAGCCTTTACACACTGTTGTCGGTTTTTGATGCAGTACCGCCTGAGGGCTCAAAAATCCATAATATAATCGCTTGCGTGCAGTGATTTCTCCAAATTCTCTGAACTTTTTGATGATTTTACGGACCATAGATGGTAAAATCCCTAAATTCCTTGCAATAGCTCGTTGAGAAATGTTGTTCCAAAACTGTGCGACAATTTGCTTACAAAGTGGTGACCCTCTCCCCATCCTTGTTTGTGAATTACTGAGCATTTCATGGAAGCTGCTTTTATACCCAATCATGGCACCCACCTGTTCCCAATTAGCCTGCACACCTGTGGGATGTTCCATATAAGTGTTTGATGAGCAATCCTCAACTTTATCAGTGTTTAATGCCACCTTTCCCAACTTCTTTGTCACATGTTGCTGGCATCAAATTCTAAAGTTAATGATTATTTCCAAAAAAAATAAAAGTTTATCAGTTTGAACATCAAATATGTTGTCCTTGTAGCATATTAAACTGAATATGGGTTGAAAATTATTTGCAAATCATTATATTCCGTTTATATTTACATCTAACACAATTTCCCAACTCATATACAAACCGGGGTTTGTATATATACACACACATGTGTATAATGTATATATATATATATATATATATATATATATACACATACATATATACACACACACATATATATATATACATACACATATAAATACGTGTATATACAATCTATACACATATATATTCATACATATACATACACACACATATATATATATACATAAATATATATATATACATACACACATATATATGTATATACATATATATATATATATATAAACATATATATGTATATGCATATGCATATATATCTATATATATACATACACACATATATGTATATACATACATATATATATACATATATATGTATATGCATATATATCTATATATATACATATGTATATGCATATATATCTATATATATACATATGTATATACATATGTATTTATATATACAGTACATATATATATTTATATATACACATACACACACATAGATACATACATATATATATACAGTACATACATACACATACAAATATACACACACACATACTGTATATATATATATATATATATATATATATATATATATATATATATATATGTTGAAATGTACCTATGATGACAATTACAGACCTCTGTCATCATTTTAAGTGGGAGAACTTGCACAATCGGTGGCTGACTAAATACTTTTTTGCCCCACTGTATATATACACATACATACATATATAGTCGAGGTTTCTGTGGTTTATCCGTTATACTGTGTACATAGAGGCTATATCATCCCTCCAAGCCTGTATAGCAGGTTTTCCTGCTCGTCAGGGGATATCGCATGCACGCACACAAGCAAGCGCACACAGACGCACACAGACACGCACACACACACACACACACACACACACACACACACACACACACACACACACACACACACACACACACACACACACTAATATTTTTTATTTCTATCCCCTCCTGCTCAGGTTTGGCTGCACCAAAAGTAAAGTAAATCTGTACAACAGATATGGCCATCTACATCAACAATATGATTTGACTGGGCCGCTAAACAGGACTGATTTAAAGAAAAAATATGTGCACATATATATTTTTTTTTTAACCTGAGACATCCCGCGGGCCAGATTGTTAATGCTGGTGGCCTGGAAACAGCCAGCAAGCTGCATTTTGGGGATCCAACGTCTACAAATACTTATCATGGGAGGTACATAGATTAATTTAGATAGTGGGAGAAACTCAGGGATGGGAATTTTCCACGGAGCCACGGAATTCCGCCGATTTTGGCGCCGCAAGGTAGGGGTGTAACGGTACGTGTATTTGTATTGAACCGTTTCGGTACGGGGGTTCCGGATCGGTGCGGAGGAGTACCGAACGAGTTCCACACGAACATATGAAGTAGTCGCCTATGCTAAAGTCTTAACAAGCTGCTCCACTCCGTTCTGCCTCTGTGTTTGTCTGTACACAGCACCCTACATTGTGCCTCCCACACAACCATCTGATTGGTTACAACCGTAGCGATAACAAGCCAATCAGCAATGCGTATTCAGACCGTATCTAGTCAGCGCATCAGCGTCGAGCAGATAGGCGTTTAGCAGGTGGGCAGCGGACTCCCCAAATTATACTAAACACTTCCAAGTCAACTACTTTCAAAACATCACTATGAGTCCGTTAATCTTCTAGAAACAAACTGCAGCTCAGCTCACTCACAGTCCTGTTTGAAGGGAAGGCTAGTTAGCTTTTAGCGTAACGTTAGCTCATTTTGCGGTGTGTGTGTTTGTGTGTGTGTTGATTGAGTTGTGTTGAAGCAGCAAAAAAGGACATTATATTAAATGAAGAGTTTGTGTCTCTGATAGTTGATATAATAATGTAAGTGCATCATTAAGCCTACATGAACTCCGTGGTGTTTAGGTATGAATAGTCTCTCCTATTGCTACTGTACTATTTTTTCAGCTATAGTTACATTAATCCTTAGTAATGTAGCAGCCTGGTTTTGAATGGCAGGGTCCCTGCTATCACATGTTGATACAAATATAACATTTACATAATAAAAATCAACTACAGGCTTCCCAAATTCTGTAATAAATTAAGCATGATGAGTTGACTTGAAACTGTTTAATCTTGCACTTTTTATATGTAGAAGAAAAGTTGTGTCATTTTATTTCATCTAAGCAACAACTTGAGGCAGTTTAATGTGGATTAACGTGGGCTGAATTATTATAGTGTCCCCAATGTTAAAAGGATCAAGCCATTGTTTACAAATTTGGTAAATAATTAACCAAAAAATGTATATTTTCTTGTTTTCTTACTGTACCGAAAATTAACCGAACCGTGACCTGTAAACCGAGGTACGTACCGAACCGAAATTTTTGTATACCGTTACACCCCTACCGCCAGGGTCATTTCTGTGAATCGTTTAAATCCGGGGAGAAAATTATAGTGGGGGTAAGGTACTCGTGGTTTTTGTCCCTGCGTTGACCTAGTTATCAGTACAAGGCAGAGAATTCCCGCGAAAAATATAATGCCAATGTGTGAAGGCACCAGATTGGCTAGCTCTACTATCAGCTGACAACATCAACCAATGACATTGCCCGTTATAGGCGTCTGGACGCGTCGTTTGCCGACAATATCTAGCCCCTGATCCTCAATTATTGTGAGCGTTTCTGAACTCGTATTCTGTTTATATTGGTTGTGTAAACTTGTATACATAAATTTCATCACATGATACATTTTCATGAAAATATTTGCTAATAAATGTGAAATTTTGGTCAGGAGAATATTGTTAGATTTTGACTCAAAATAGCAGGAAATGTATCCTAAGCTAACATAGATTTTAAAATTTTTATGGGGGGGGCATGCCCCCAGAACCCTCTAGCAGGCGAGTGCATACTGTGCACTCGGGTGCGGCCTTCCGCAAAGTGGTGTTTTAGGATCAAAACATTTTCAGCTGATTTTGTAAATCTTCATTCCCATTCCTGGAAACTGTGTTGTGTAAAAAAAAAAAAAATGCTGAGCAGGCAGTAATGAGGCAAGAGAAAATGCTCTGTGTCAGCTGACTCTCACTTCTAGAAACTGCTTGGAAGTAGGACACAAAATCTAATGAATGTGAATTATTTTTAACGTGTCCAGTCCAACAATCTTTTTTCACTCTTGTTATAATGACATAAAACAGCACCAGATCTAAATGTGACCCTGTGAGATAAAGAAAGGACTTTGGATATACTTGACGGTGAAAGAATCCGCTGATAAAAACCTCACGAGTGAATGATCAATGATAGTCAAAAACTTAACTGAGAGTTTCACCTGAAGAAGCAGATCTTAGTGCCCACACTCTGTATTTTTAGTTTCATTTCCGAGAAGAGGTCGTTCCAAAACTCCTCTCACCGTCTTTCTCTACCAGCGTGAAAGGTTCCGTATCCCAGCCATCGTCTATGTTGGCGGGTTGGACATCAAGATGACCGTAGATGCACACAGTCTTCTTGCCCGGGTCTGAGCCCAAGTGTCCCAGGACGATAGGGGGAAGAGGGATATCCTCACCACTGGGAAGCTGCACAAACAATAAAAATTTCAGTATGATTTTTTTCAAAGTAAACAATGCAGGTTACTACCTTCTGTTTGCCAATGTCCACCAACTCCACTGTTCCGCCCAATCGCTCAATATCCTTCGCCGCCATCTGCATCATCTTCTTGATCTCACCGCGTTTCTCCGGCCAAGCGGACACGCTCTGGACGGCGACCCAATCTGCCAGGCGCTGGGGCACAACAAGAGGAGACGAGTCCAGTCAAGTTGGACGTAAAAATTGTAGTTTTAGGAGTTATAGCTTTACCTGCACATATTCATCCTGGTGGTCGTCCACATACTTGAAAAGCGCAGAGAGATGTGCCATCTTTTACAGCAGAAAGAGCTCTGGGTCTGACGGGGAGAATGATGAGGGTGAGGGGCAATTCGCTCAGTGCTGCTCTATGAAGGAAGCCAACTCCGCCCACTTTCTTAACTCCGCCCACTTTAAAGTTAAGTGATTGGCAGCGTAATATGGGCAGCGATGAATCAAAATATTATTAAGATGACATTTACACAGAATGTAGAAATTGTGTAATCATCAGCATTGTCGACACTGAGAAAAATTATATTGTTCCGAGTTATTTGCCGAGCTAGCTATCCTGTCACAGTATATTCATGTCAACAGTGCTATCGTAATATCACTACAGTTACAGTATTTAAGTGTAAATCACTTTTTTTTTTCAGCGTAAAAGTTACCATAGCTATGTTCAGGTAATAACAGAAAGCAATAGCTGGTCTAACACTTCCTCATGCCGGCGTAGTATAGCTGACTCACCTCACTTTTTAGGGATGTCCGGTTTGCCCGTTTTGCCTGTATTCTTAAGCTCTACTTTTGTCTCCAAACTGGTCCTAATTTGTTAACAAAATAAATACATGCATGAATGAGAAACGCCTTTAGGATGCCGGGATTACTATAATGTGACTTATTGTGCCTGCGTGTTGGTAGCGCAATGTATTATGGGTAAAAACAAATTCAAGCACTTTTGCTTCTGTTTTTACAAATTGGAACAAAAAGGGAAAACAAATTCAAGCACTTTCGCTTCTGTTTTTACAAATTGGAACAAAAAGTGAAAATATATTTGTAATAGTCAAAGGTGCATTATTGTAAGGAAAATATATAATAGATGCGTCCACACGTATTAGGCTGACTCAATGCAAATGTTCGTCAAAAACTACCCAAAAACATTTGTGTCCCAAATGTATACTTCAATCAATCAATCAATCAATGTTTATTTATATAGCCCCAAATCACAAATGTCTCAAAGGACTGCTCAAATCATTACGACTACAACATCCTCGGAAGAACCCACAAAAGGGCAAGGAAAACTCACACCCAGTGGGCAGGGAGAATTCACATCCAGTGGGACGCCAGTGACAATGCTGACTATGAGAAACCTTGGAGAGGACCTCAGATGTGGGCAACCCCCCCTCTAGGGGACCGAAAGCAATGGATGTCGAGCGGGTCTAACATGATACTGTGAAAGTTCAATCCATAGTGGCTCCAACACAGCCGCGAGAGTTCAGTTCAAGCGGATCCAAGACAGCAGCGAGAGTCCCGTCCACAGGAGACCGTCTCAAGCGGAGGCGGATCAGCAGCGTAGAGATGTCCCCAATCGATACAGGCGAGCGGTCCATCCTGGGTCCCGACGAGCGGTCCATCCTGGGTCTCGACTCTGAACAGCCAGTACTTCATCCATGGTCATCGGGCCGGACCCCCTCCACAAGGGAGGGGGGGACATAGGAGAAGGAAAAGAAGCAGCAGATCAACTGGTCTAAAAAGGAGGTCTATTTAAAGGCTAGAGTATACAGATGAGTTTTAAGGTGAGACTTAAATGCTTCTACTGAGGTAGCATCTTGAACTGTTACCTGGAGGGCATTCCAGAGTACTGGAGCCCGAACGGAAAACGCTCTATAGCCCGCAGACTTTTTTTGGGCTCTAGGAATCACTAATAAGCCGGAGTCTTTTGAACGCAGATTTCTTGCCGGGACATATGGTACAATACAATCGGCAAGATAGGCTGGAGCTAGACCGTGTAGTATTTTATATGAAATTAGTAAAACCTTAAAGTCACATCTTAAGTGCACAGGAAGCCAGTGCAGGTGAGCCAGTACAGGCGTAATATGATCAAACTTTCTTGTTCTTGTCAAAAGTCTAGCAGCCGCATTTTGTACCAACTGTAATCTTTTAATGCTAGACATGGGGAGACCCGAAAATAATACTTATTGTGCCTGCGTGTAATTGACATAAATTCATTTATGTCAATTATCAATGTATTATCGTATTGATTAATACCAACAATACATTTTTAAATCTGAGCTTCAATATTTTAAGAAAAAAAAGTCTGAGTTGTGATGATACCTTCCACTAGATGGCACTGCCCATATCTTGCTAAACATCAGCGACAAAGAAACCAACAAAGAAAAAAACCGTGACACGAGTATGATCCTACGACATTGGTAAGTATGTTTTATTTTAAAGATGTGATATTTGGTTTTACACTATATGAACGAAAAATTGAAAAGGAATTTTGCCTTTGCAACCTCATTATTCTATTGGCTAAGTGTTATATTCATAAATGTAAGTTTCTAAATACCCGACCTGTCTTTTGTGCCTTTAAAAAAGATTTAAAACTGTACATTAAAACACGCTCTACCTCTAACAACAAAAAAGCTGTGATTGTGCAAGTTCTCCCACTTAAAATGATGAGAGAGGTCTGTAATTTTCATCATAGGTACACAAAAAAATCCAGGAATTCACATTCATTCTTTCCTAACACGGATCAATCGTCCTGTCCCTTTAGCAGAAAAACATCCCCAAAGCATGATGTTTCCACCCCCATGGTTCACAGTAGGTGTGGTGTTTTTGGGATGCAACTCAGTATTCTTCTTCCTCCAAACACGACGAGTTGAGTTTTTACCAAAAAGTTCTATTTTGGTTTCATCTGACCACATGACATTCTCCCAATCCTCTGCTGTTTCATCCGTGTATCCATTTTGGTATAAACTCAACTCGTCGTGTTTTGAGGAAGAAGAATACTAAATTGCATCCCAAGAACACCACACCTACTGTGAAGCATGGGGGTGGAAACATGATGCTTTGGGGCTGTTTTTCTGCTAAGGGGACAGGACGATTGATCCGTGTTAAGGAAAAAATGAATAGGGCAATGTATTGTGCGATTTTGAGCCAAAACCTCCTTCCATCAGTGAGAGCTTTGAATGTTTGACCAAATACTTATTTTCCACCATAATTTACAAATAAATTCTTTAAAATTCCTACAATGTGAATTCCTGGATTTTTTTTCCACATTCTGTCTCTCACAGTTGAAGTTTACCTATGATAAAAATTACAGACCTTTGTCATCATTTTAAGTGGGAGAACTTGCACAATCGGTGGCTGACTAAATACTTATTTGCCCCACTGTATATATATATATATATATATATATATATTATTTATTTTACTCTATTTTAGTTACTTTGAATTCACAACCCCCTGGCGCTGTTTTATTTTGTACTTATTTTGATTATTGTTTCTCGTCTGTTTGTAAATGTTCCATCCATCCATCCATCCATTTCCTACCGTTTATTCCCTTTGGGGTTGCGGGGGGTGCTGGTGCCTATCTCAGCTACAATCGGGCGGAAGTCGGTGTACACCCTGGACAAGTCGCCACCTCATTGCAGGGCCAACACAGATTGACAGACAACATTCACATTCACACACTAGGGCCAATTTAGTGTTGCCAATCAACCTATCCCCAGGTGCATGTCTTTGGAGGTGGGAGGAAGCCGGAGTACCCGGAGGGAACCCACGCATTCACGGGGAGGAAATGCAACCTCCACATAGAAAGATCCTGAGCCGGGGATTGAACCCAGGACTACTCAGGAGCTTCGTATTGTGAGGCAGACGCACTAAGCCCTCTTCCACCGTTATAAATAAAAGTTTAATTTAAAAATAAATAAAAAAAAGTGAAGGAAGGAAACATGGGAATTAAAGGCAGAAAAGACACCAAAAAAAAGTATATTTTATGTATCCAAACAGGAACTTTATACATATAAGAATATATATTTATATTTTTTAACTTACATGTATTTATTCAGGGCAGTGCACATTAATAAACTACTTTGGTACAGACTACAGACTGTGTGAATGAGCATATTGTAGTTTACTTTTATTTTTTACACTGTAAGCGTTTCAATTATTTTGTCTCTTCAGGGGACATAATCCCCCCCAAAGTTAATGTTTATTTTTCCATCAGTATGTGTCAAGACACTTCTTTACTAAAATGCTATTACGCTAATCCCTCTCACACCCGTTTTCCCTAACCCTAACACCTACTTAAATAGTGGGACATTGAGGAAGGGGCCTCAATGTCCCACTATTTAAAAAGGGGACCCCGAAGGGAATGGATGGATGGATGACATAAATTTATTCACCACCTCCCTGAAGCGAATGTTTGTGTATCTATATGTATGTGTCAATATATACACTATTGCCTCTAACGCCCCCCAATGTAAATGTATCCAAAAGATTAATGAAGTTTCATTCAATCTATGTTATCATCATTTAGCAATGGAAGATAAGTATTGCTTTGTAACTACCTACATTTCCTAATATATTTCCGGTAGAGATGTGACACCGAAGCCCTCCTCCTGAAACATGGCACCTTGGGGGAAAGCTCTCCATTGTACATCCACTCTTCAACAAGCCTTGAAGCTTCTTGCATTCCAGTCCAGGTCCTGCAGCATCACGCCAAAAAACCATGACCTTAAAACATCTCTGAACCCAGAGAATGAGTTTCTGCTGGAGAACTTAAAACTCATGGGGGTGGACGTGAGTATGGCCCGCCAGCGTCAGCCAGGGGTTCTCCGTAAAAACTTCACCAACGAGCAAGGGCTTGCAGGCTTCCTGCAAAGCAAAGGAGCCAGCGGCAAGACTGTGGCCAGCATCATATCGCGTTATCCGCGCGCCATCACCCGTTCCCTGGAACATTTGGAGCAACGTTGGCAGCTGTGGAAAAACATCCTCCAGACAGATGAGGAAATTGTCAGCACCCTAGATCGCTCACCGGAGTCCTTCTTTCGCTCCAGCGATAATGACAACATGGAGAAGAACATTGCCTTTCTATCCTCGTTAGGGCTCAACAACCAGC
The DNA here is from genome assembly GCF_033978795.1 of Nerophis ophidion. Classification (NCBI taxonomy): domain Eukaryota; kingdom Metazoa; phylum Chordata; class Actinopteri; order Syngnathiformes; family Syngnathidae; genus Nerophis; species Nerophis ophidion. The sequence continues at coordinate 24,034,662 of NC_084614.1, read as the reverse complement.
ACCTCCACCGGCTGCTCACCACAGCGCCGCGCACCTTCTCTAACAGTGTGGAGCTCAATAAGCAGAGGGTGGAGTTCCTAGGGAACATCTGTACAGAGATGGGAGGGAATGATCCAGAGCAGTTTGCCAAATATTTCATATCCAGAAACAGCTACATCCTCATAAGAAGCACTAAGAGAGTCAAGGCAAATATCGATTACCTAAAAGAATCTTTGAATCTCAGTGACTCAGTGCTTCTGGCCCTGCTTCGAGGCCCTGGCGCAGATATTATGGATCTCTCCAACGAGTATCTGAAAAATAATTTTATCAGCCTCCAGCAGAAGATGCTCTCTCATGGCTGTCGGAGAGTGGACGTAAACATTTTTATTATTTCCCGTCCAGCAGTATTGTACACTGGGGCAGCTACACTGAGCTCTAAGCTGGACTGTCTGCTAAAAGAAGGAATTCCACTGCAGCGGATACTAGAGAAGCCAAAAGTGTTTGACTACAGCGTACAGAACTTAACAGCCAAATTACAGGAGCTTCACAGAATTGGATATGACTTCCAGGAGAAAGGCATCGGCATTCTGGACATGAGTCAGAAACGATTTGAAGCCAGATTGGAAAAGTTAGTAATGTCCCAAAATAAGTAAAAAATATCTCTGCTAATATATTTATTTCATGTTTAATTTTGAATGGAAAAATCTTCAAGGTAACATATTTGGTTTCAGCTGGATTCTCGCTATTCAATTTGTTTTAGTCGAATATCTCAATAATTCATAACAAGCACCATGTGCATTCTTAAAAATGACAGCCTGAGCTGACTTAGAAATGTTATAATACTTCAGATTTTCCAAATCGAGCATAGGTTCTTATGAACAGCTCACGCTGCATTGTTGTGCAAGGACCATATACAAAGTGCAACCAACGACCCCATAAATGCTTTATAAATTTGAAGTCATAATATTATATGTCCAGGGTGTAGCCCAATTGCAGCTGAGATAGGCTCCAGCACACCTGCGACCCAAAAAGCGATAAGCGGTAGAAAATGGATGGATGGATTATATACACTCTAAGGCAGAGATATTAAATTAAATTGTTTTGGGGGACACATTTCCAGAAAAAACCCTGCGAAGAGGTGGTGAGTTGTCCAGGGTGTACGCCGCCTTCCACCCGCGACTCTAAAGGGAATAAGCGGTAGAAAATGGATGGATGGATGGTTTCCAGAAAAGGATGACTTCTCCCTTCACTATTAGTCTTATTTTGTAAATTCCAGAGAACCAGCTACCTTCACAATGGACATTTGATTTTGGTTTGTTTATTATGTCAAAATTATAGAAGCACTGTGCTGTTTATAATAAACTTTCTGCAAAAATGTGAGTCTCACAAGTTTTTGGAACTGAACTCTCGGGCCAGCAGTTGAATAGCCCAAATGGTGAAAAAGAGAGGACCTAAAATGGAACCTTGAGGAACACCACTAGATGTACTAACTGGAGCTTGTGGAGGAATGAGTGATTTAGGAGCATCCAGTTGGTTCAACTACAAACATTTTCCTGTGAAAAAATATTTGACTGATTTTTCAGAAGTATTTTCAGTTTTTAATTTTAAATAGCTTTATGAATATAAATTCATACCGTCCTAAAAATCCCATAGCACGTACTAGCTAGTCTAGTTGCCTGTAAGTGTTTTTAAAAAATAAATATTTTTTGCGGATTTTTCAGAAATATTTTTAGTCTGTAAGCCTTATGACTGTCTAGTGGAGGGGTCTCAAACTCAATTTACCTGGGGGCCACTGGATGCAGAAACAGGGTGAGGCTGGGCCGGAAGAAAATATTTCTTTAAAAAATCTAACGTGCACTTTTAAATGAATTCACCTAATTTGAATGGCTTTCCTGCCCTGACAAAATACTTGCCAACTCTCGCGATCTTTCCGGGAATCACCCGGATGTCAGTGCCCCTCCCGACAAACTTCCGGGGTAATCGTTCTCCCGGTTTCCACCCGGACAACAGCAACATTAAGGGCGTGCCATGACTGCACTGCCTTTAACGTCTGCATTCCCACCATGCTACACAAATTGTACGAGGCTATTGCAGACTAACGGAAGCGCCTGCAAGACATACTTGGTCAACAGCCATACAGGTCACACTGAGGGTGGCCGTATAAACAACTTTATCACTGTTACAAATATGTGCCACACTGTGACCCCACACCAAACAAGAATTACAAGCACATTTTGGGAGAACATCCTCACCGTAACACAACATAAACACAACAGAACAAATACTCAGAATCCCATGCAGCCCTAACTCTTCCGGGCTACAATATACACTAGAGATGCGCGGTTTGCGGTCTCATCCGCGGATAAACCGCGGATCGGGTGGGTGACATGACGAAAAAAATAGATTTTAATTAGATTCGGGCGGTTGGCGGTTGAACCATCCGGAAATATTTGATAAACATGGTTCTGGGATTGGTATCCTTTGCCATTCGAAGAGCCATTTAAGACCCGTGTCACAAAGCGAAGAAGACAATAGGAGACGCTATTATTCTCTAGCATGACTGCCGGCAGTCACCCAGTTAATAAGTATTAGGGCATGCTATGAAGCCATTGGTTTTGTCGCCTTCTACAAGATGTACGGTCTGCTTGACAGTCCAGCATCATGTTGCGAATGGCTTCCGTGGCAACATGCACACGACCGCAAGGCATACTGGGTGACACAGAGTACACTAATGGTTGTGATATAAACAATTTTAACACTCTTAGTAATATGCGCCACGATGTGAAGCCACACAATACAAGATTGACAAACACATTTCGGGAGAACATCCTCACAGTAACACAACACAAACGCAACACAACAAATACCCAGAATCCTTTGTATCCATTACACGACTGACTATTTTATACACCCCGCTAGCAGAATTGGGAGTCTCTCGGTAAAATCGAGGGTATACAAGTATGACGCTGTAAGGCGCCAACTCGCGGGCCACACCAACATTAAATTTTCACACCAAGGTGCGGGCCGCAAAATAACGTCTCGCGGGCCGCGTGTATGAGACCCCTGGTCTATTGTCTAGTTGAATGTACTGCAAGTGGGGGGTTTTTCGGAGAGAAAACATATTTTGATGATGACTTCAAAATTCATTTTCTACGTCTATTTTTTACAAATATATGTGTGCGTCTGTTATGTTCAAAGTACAAATCTATTGTTTAAAAAATAATAAACCTTCTGCATTTTGCCATAATTCTCACTAAACGCACTTATGCACTCACAATTTTAAGTGTTGAAGTGCGCATTTCGGAACAAACTTCATGAAGTCATCCAAACATAAAAATAGTACATTTGAATTTTAACTGTATTGTATTTACATCTCATATCCGCCCGAATGAAACTGAGATAGGCTCCAGCACCCCCCGTGTCCCCAAAAAGGGACAAGCGGTAGGAAATGGATGGATGAATAATATAAAATACATCATACTCCATAATGGACTGAAAATCATGATTCCTAACAGGTGGAACCAAGTCCGGATCCCTTTAAGAGTTGCAGGATGGCCTTCACACGCCGAGTACAGGTGACTTACCGAAATTGTTTAAACCTACTTCATTAAGTCCTTTAAACGTATAATTAGTCACTGGCACTTTAAATGGTGTGTAGTGGCAGTTTATGTTCGATGAAATACAAAAATATACTTGGCACAGAGAACAGAAAAACATATTTCCTACCCGGAACGATAGTCGTAAAAAGTATACTGCGTCCGGAACCCGGATCCCTTTAAGAGTTGCACGATCGCCTCCACACGCCGAACTGCAGTCAAATGACCGAAATGTCACCTGTAATGTACTTAATACTGCGTGACAAATATTGTGAAACCGACTTTTAATCTTCAATCACATACTGCCATTTAAAAGTTTCTGCTTACTGTCGAGGGTTTCTATTGTAATATTAGCTTAGCATTAGCTTCTAGCTTCGGTTTTAGTCAATCCTGTCAACACTGCAAAGTTAAAGCAGGTAAGAGACATTTTCATTAAAGGCCTACTGAAATGAAATTTTCTTATTCAAACGGGTATAGCAGGTCCATTCTATGTGTCATACTTGATCATTTCGCTGTATTGCCATGTTTTTGCTGAAAGGATTTAGTAGAGAACATCAACGATAAAGTTCGCAACTTTTGGTCGCTAATAAAAAAGCCTTGCCTGTACCGAAAGTAGCAGACGATGTGCGTGTGACGTCACGGGTTGTGGAGCTCCTCACATCCACACATTGTATACAATCATGGCCACCAGCAGCGAGAGCGATTCGGACAGAGAAAGCGACGATTTCCCCATTAATTTGAGCGAGGATGAAAGATTTGTGGACGAGGAAAGTTAGAGTGAAGGACTAGGGGGGAAAAAAAGGCAAAGGCAATGGGAGTGACTCAGATGTTATTAGACACATTTACTGGGATAATTCTGGAGAATCCCTTATCTGCTTATTGTGTTACTAGTGTTTTAGTGAGATTATATGGTACCTGAAAGTCAGAGGGGTGTGGCCACGGGTGTGGTGACCGCCAGTGTCTCTGAGGGAAGCCACGTTTCTCGATGAGGCGAAGCGAAGGCAGCCGTTGGGGCCGGGCTGAGCTTTATTCCCCCCTCCTCCGCGGTGGAACCATCCCACGTTCGGGGGAGGCCGGTCGTAGGAGGCAACAGAGTCCACAGCTGCCTCTTTGACGGTGCACGAGAAACGACGCAAGCTATCCGCTCATGTCTACAGTAAGAGCCGACTTATTACCATAATTTTCGCACCGAAACCTGCCGTTTGACATGTGGTAGGGAACCATGTTCTCTTGACCGCTCTGTTCCATATTAAAGCTTCACCGTCATCTTTAGGGAATGTAAACAAAGAAACACCGGCGGTGTTTGCGTTGCTACAGCCGGCCGCAATACCACGCTTTCTACCAAGAGCTTTCTTCTTTGTAGTCTCCATTATTAATTGAACAAATTGCAAAAGACTCAGCAACACAGATGTCCAGAATACCGTGTAATTATGTGATTAAAGCAGAATACTGTGTAATTATGTGAATAAAGCAGACGACTTTTAGCTGTGATATTTGCTGGAAGAAATGGTGACGTCACAACCACGCATCATCATTCCGCGACGTTTTCAACAGGACACTTCGCGGGAAATTTAAAATTGCAATTTAGTAAACTAAAAAGGCCGTATTGGCATGTGTTGCAATGTTAATATTACATCATTGATATATAAACTATCAGACTGCGTGGTCGGTAGTAGTGGGTTTCAGTAGGCTTTTAAAATTATTGCTGCTACTTTGCCATCTGATGAACGCACTCTGTGTTGTCATTATTCGTAGTTGTATGTACACTCCAGATCGGTGATTGTAAATATTCTCCTGTTTTATAGATATAACTGGATGTAATGGAAAAACAGGCAGAAGAAATAGCTGCTATGGGGACACCCAAAGTTGTTAAGGGGGAAGCAGCCCTCATACCCCAGTGAGTCACATTTGTCAAATATGTTAATAACAAGATAATTGCATCATATGTCTGCATATTGGTCATCTCTGCCCTATTTTCTTTGAAATTGCAGATTCATCACCACCAAAGCCATGTTTCACGAGTTTCTAGACGCAGAGTGGCAAAGCTCGCGGGTATGTAAAAACAGACAGGCAGCGGAGGAGTCCAATGAAGCAACCGTGCAGGAACCTGAAACCAAAAAGGTTAAATTAGACAAAGAGGGAAACGATAAAGGCGGAAAGCCGGATGGTAAACATCTCCGGGGGCAGTACAAGTTCAGGCCGCACAAGAAGCCGACCACCTATGATGAGAGAAGATTGTGTCTTTCAGTTACTCAGGTAGGAAGCTTTATTCTAACAGTGTTTTCAAATGGGGGTACGCGTACCCCTGAGGCTACTTGAAGGTATGCCAAAGGGTACGTGAGATTTTAAAAAAATATTCTAAAAAGAGCAACAATTCAAAAATCCTTTATAAATATATTTATTTAATAATACTTCAACAAAATATGAATGTAAGTTCATAAACTGAAAAGAAATATTCAGTGTTGACAGCTAGATTTTTTGTGGACATGTTCCATAAATATTAAATATTTATTTTTTTGTGAAGAAATGTTTAGAATTAAGTTTATGAATCCAGGTGGCTCTCTATTACAATCCCCAAAGAGGGCACTGTAAGTTGATGATTACTTCTATGTGTAGAAATCGTTATTTATAATTGAATCACTTGTTTATTTTTCAGCAAGTCTTTAGTTATTTCTTATATCTTGTTTTCCAAATAGTTCAAGAAAGACCACTACAATTGAGCAATATTTTCCACTGTTATACAATTTAATAAATCAGAAACTGATGACATAGTGCTGTATTTTACTTCTTTATCTCTTTTTTTCAACCAAAAATGCTTTGCTCTGATTAGGGCAGAGGTGACTAACGAGGTGCCCGCGAGCACCAAGTAGCCCGTAAGGACCAGATGAGTAGCCCGCTGGCCTGTTCTAAAAATAGCTCAAATAGCAGCACTTACCAGTGAGCTGCCTTCATTTTTTAGATTTTATTTATTTACTAGCAAGCTGGTCTTGCTTTCTCTACATTTTTAATTCTAAGAGAGACAAAACTCAAATAGAATTTGAAAATCCAAGAAAATATTTTAAAGACTTGGTCTTCACTTGTTTAAATAAATTCATTATTTTTTTACTTTGCTTCTTATAACTTTCAGAAAGCCAATTTTTGAGAAAAAATACAACCTTAAAAATTAATTTCAGATTTTTCAACACATATACCTTTTTACCTTTTAAATTCCTTCCTCCTGACAATTTAAATCAATATTAAAGTATTTCTTTTATTTTATTGTAAAGAATAATAAATACATTTTAATTTAATTCTTCATTTTAGCTTCTGTTTTTTCGACGAATAATATTTGTGAAATATTTCTTCAAACATATTATGATTAAAATTAAAAAAAAATATTCTGGCAAATCTAGAAAATCTGTAGAATCAAATTTAAATCTTATTTCAAAGTCCTTTGAATTTCTTGTAAAATTTTTGTTCTAGAAAATCTAGAAGAAATAATGATTTGTCTTTCTTAGAAATATAGCTTGGTCCAATTTTTTATATATGATAACAAAGTGCGGATTGGATTTTAACCTATTTGAAACATGTCATCAAAATTCTAAAATTAATCTTAATCAAGAAAAATTACTAATGATGTTCCATACATTCTTTTTTTAATTTTTTCCAAAAAGATTCGAATGAGCTAGTTTTTATCTTCATTTTTTTTGGTTGAATTTTGAATTTTAAAGAGTCAAAATTGAAGATAAACTATGTTTAAAAATTTAATTTTCATTTTTTTCTTGTTTTTTCCTCATTTAAACCGTTCAATTAAGTGTTTTTTTTCATCATTTATTGTCTACAAAAAACCTTCCGTAAAAGGAAAAAAAATGTACGACAAAATGACAGACAGAAATACCCATTTTTTTATGTGTATAGATTTATTTATTAAAAGTGAATTGAGCAAAATGGCTATTTCTGGCAATTTATTTAAGTGTGTATCAAACTGGTAGCCCTTCGCATTAATCAGTACCCGAGAAGTAGCTCCTGGTTTCAAAAAGGTTGGTGACCCCTGGATTGGGGGGTACTTGAATTAAAAAAATGTACACAAGGGGTACATCACTGAAAAAAGGTTGAGAACCAATGTTCTAACACACTTGATGGATCCTGAAAAATCTTCTAATTCATCAGGACAACAGGGAATGTCCCTTCGGAGACAAGTGCCACTTTTACCACGATGTCGCTGCCTATCTGGCCACCAAGCCTGCCGACATCGGAGAGAGCTGCCATATCTACAACACGTATGGGAAGTGCACCTACGGTCTCACTTGTCGTTTCGCCAAGGCGCACACCACCGCCGACTTTAAGACAATGGAGAACGCAGACGTGGTCAAAGCCAACGAGGGCAGGATGGCGGTGAAGAACAGTCTGAGTAAGGAGCTCCAGAACCGCCTCAGGAAGCATTCGGTAGAGTTCAGGAAGTCGGCAGAGTACCTGAAAACCCTTCCTAACAACAAGGAGAAAAAAGGACACCAAGGCAACGGTAGGAAGACGTTTTTTCTGTTTGTCCTCAGTGAAACAAAATCAACCTCACATTTTTCAGGTGTAGCACCACAAGCGTCAACAGCAGAGTCTACAGACTTAGAGACACAGGTAAGACGGAAATGTAGAATATTTACCATGTAACGCTCCTTTTTGGCTCTCTTGTTTATATTGTTCCCACTTTTGCCAGTCAATAAAGTTTTGTTTTAGGCCAGGTCAGAGAAAGCAGCCGCAGTGAAGACGGTCGGCATGTTGACTGACGAGGATGTCATCAAGTTGCGACCGTGTGAAAAAAAACAGGTATCGTCCCAAAAAAATATTTTACTTTTTTCTTTAGCTTGGAATAAGTTGCTTTTACACTTTTGAATGAAGCTGAAGTTAAACATATTTTTTTCAGCTAAGGAGCATTTATTTAAACTCAAAGTCAGCGACTGGTTTGTTAATAAACCTGTAAAAGGATTGTTCCAATCATGTACATGTTTCTAATGCAATTTTGTTTTTGTTTTTTTAATCAAATCTCTGTTCCTTAGTACCACTAGATCAGACCTGGGCAATTATTTTGACTAGGGGGGGCCAAATTTACAGAAAAAAATGTGTCAGGGCCCTGACACATCTATTTTTAGGAACACTAATACAAAACCTCACAATATTGTCCGATTGAATGCTAAAAACGTTATGGCTGACCGCCTTAAAAACAACATGGACTTTTTCATTTTTTGACTGACTGAGACACTCAGAATGTACATGAAAATAAAGAATGTGTGATTTACAATAATAACTATGAATGATAAAAGACTGAATATTGACAACATATGAATGTCGCACCCCCCCTCGATCGACATATTTACAATCAAGCGAAACGCAACAAAAATGCCTATCATAATGGCAGCTACAGTTTCCATCTTAAAGATCCCAAAAAAATATTTGGGAATGTCGGGCGGGCCAGATTGAAAAGCTTAACGGGCCGTATGCATGCCCTGAGCCATAATTTGCCCAGGTCTGCTTTAGATAGAGCTCACATACCACCAGACACAGTTAACTGTTCTCTTGGATGCAATTGTATTAATGTATGTTGTCCGTCAAAAGGTGGACTTCCGAGACAAACTCTACCTCGCCCCCCTAACGACGGTGAGTGCAAATGAAATTAACCTACAATGGCAACATATAAACCGGCTTATTTGTTTCTGGAGAACAAATATCCCAATGAAAATGACTTTTGCTGAACTGGCAGACGGTGCGGTAAATTTGTACTTTTTATACTTGTCCCCCAGAAAGTGCTACTTATCTCCCCTTTTAAAGCATGCAGCAGAATTTCTTATATTTGACTGTTTTCTGCTAGAGTGTCCTACTACTGTAATATGTCCGTCTTAAATGGTGTTTAGAGTGGTGATGTTTTAAAACAATTATGTTTTCGATTTTAATCCTATAAAAAAACTGTAAAATACAGGCCTTTCCTGGGTTGAAATCTCCAAAATAAATGTGTGTATTTCTCACTACTCCAGAGGAGACTAGTTCTAATTTCTACTCTCTTTTGTCAGTGTGGCAACCTACCCTTCCGACGTGTGTGCAAGCGCTTCGGAGCCGACATCACCTGTGGAGAAATGGCCATGTGTACCAATCTGCTCCAGGGTCAACAGTCCGAGTGGGCTCTCCTCAAGAGACATGAGAGTGAAGACCTGTTTGGAGTCCAGGTTTGCTTCACCTATTTAGGCATTAAGCCTTTGAAGTACAGGGTATTTATTGTTGTATTTATTTGTTATTCTTGCCTCGGTTGGTTTCCTTTTGTTCAGTACACCTTCACATGTGTGATTGTACAGTTATTTTTATTTTATTTTGACTTAACCCCGCCTTCTGCCCGATTGTAGCTGAGACAGGCACCAGCGCCCCCCAAAGGGGAATAAGCGGTAGTAAAATGGATGGATGGATTCTCATTTTTAAAAAGTCAATTTTTTTTAAATGTATTTATTTATTTATTTATTTTTTTCCGTATCAATCTAACAAAACAATACACAGCAATACCATAACAATGCAATCCAATTCCAAAACCAAACCTGACCCAGCAACACTCAGAACTGCAATAAACAGAGCAATTGAGAGAAGACACAAACACGACACAGAACAAACAAAAAGTAGTGAAACAAAAATGAATATTATCAGCAACAGTATCAATATTAGTTATAATTTCAAAATAGCAGTGATTAAAAATCCCTCATTGACATTATCATTAGATATTTATAAAAATAAAAAAAAGAACAATAGTGTCACAGTGGCTTACACTTGCATCGCATCTCATAAGCTTGACAACACACTGTGTCCAATATTTTCACAAAGATAAAATAAGTCATATTTTTGGTTCATTTAATAGATGGAACAAATTTACATTATTATCAAAGCGCTTTGGGCGCCTTAAAGATGGGTAGAAAAGCGCTAAACAAGTACAATCCATTTACCATTTATTGCTATCAGTTGATAAAACATTGTCCTTTACAATTATAAAATCTTTTTACAAAAATCTACTACTCTGCTTACATGTCAGCAGAATGGGGTAGATCCTGCTGAAATCCTATGTATTGAATGAATACAGAATCCTTTCAAATCGGGGAAAAATCGTTTTTGAATCGAGAATCGTCTTGAATTGAAAAAAAAAATCGATTTTGAATCGACTCGTGACCCCAAGAATCGATATTGGATCTAATCGTGAGTCACCCAAAGATTCGCAGCCCTAATCTTCACCGCTGTGCCATTGATGAAGAGTGGAGTGTGGCTGGACTGGTGCTTACTGAAGTCAA